>NW_008337804.1:814628-836396 GCF_000622305.1 Nannospalax galili | reverse complement strand
TTTCATGTTATTATTTTTTCTCTGTGATTTTGACATGTGAATTTCTTTTGTAGTTTCTGACTCTTGTGTGATACTCAGGACTTCAAGTTTAGTTCTGCTTCTTTTTTTGAACTTTATGTGTCTTTGTGGTTTACTTTTTGTGTATGAAGAGCCGCTTCATCTAAGCTTCTGGTTCTCTTTTGATTTTATATTGTAGTGGCCGGATTGATTTTGTCTTCAGGATGTCCGCGGTGGCCAAATTCCAATGTGGGTCAGAAGTTTTCAGGCTTTCTCCTTAGGTCTGGAATCTTCTAAGAATTATTTTGGCCTCAGGAATTTGGGTGTTGGACTGACCTAAGATCTTGGTCATGGCCGTGCCACTCAAGGATGCAAAGGCAAATGGGGTGGGAAGAAGCCCCAAGATTTCCCAGGGAGTGGATTGAGTAGCTGTGTTGTACTGAATGCTAAGGATCAGGGAGCAGAAAGGTAAGCCTCAGAGCCCCAGAAAGAGGCTGTCAGCCCCAGAAAGATGGTAGCGGGTGTTGCAGGATCAGGGAAGTAAAGGGAGGTGAGGGCGGGGCCAGGTCCTGAAGCAGTACTCCTAGGGCCCAGGGAGGGCACTAAGTTGGTCTGGGTGAAAAAGTTCAAGAAGCAGTATTGGTTCCCCAGGTGTAGGGGCCCCAAGACTAGGAAAAGCGCAGGGCCCAAACTAGGAGTAGAGAACAGCGGGGGAGATGGAAGGGTCAATGTGGCTTGCAGAGTCAAAGCGTGGAGGGCTGCGCTATAGACTTACCCCAAGAAGTCTGAGGATGGGAGTGCAGGCTAGGAGAGTTAGCCAGTGGTGCAGGTCCCGGGAAGCAGAGAGAGGTGAGGGTGGGGCCAGGTCCAGAAGCGGTACCCCTGGGTCCCAAGAAAGGGACTAAGTTGTTCTGGGTGAAAACGATCCAGAAGCAGTATTGGTTCCCCAGGTGTCTGGGACCCCAAGACTAGGAATGGCAAGGGCCCAAACTAGGAGTAGAGAACAGTGGGGGAGATGGAAGGGTGAATGTGGCTTGGGGAGTCAAAACGCGGAGGGCTGTGCTATAGACTTACCCCAAGAGGTCTGAGGATGGGCAGAAATTAAAATTTTAACATAACTACATATCATAGGTATATCACACGCAATTATGTTACATTAATTTAAAAACTGTGTAAATACCATAATATTTCTAAGCTTATAATCCTGACTAAATAGGAAACAGTTATTCAGCTGAGTTCCTGAAATACATCAAATATTATTAACGAAATAGTAACAAGGGTCCTATTAGTACTTTTAAATATTGCATATCTTCGGTTTTTCAGGATATATTTAAACTGATATTGATGGTTAGAACATTCATTTCAATAAACATATTCTGAAAAATCATTTAGAGCTGAAAGTAGTATTTAAAATGTCATGACAATGTTGTCATAGAATTAAAATTGACTAAAAAAATTAAAACTTTTGAATGATACATTTCATCCATATATTGTAAAAAGGCTTAGAGGGCTTATGACAGAAATAGAAAATGGTTTTTTTTGTTTATTAAAAGGTGCCATTCCATGAAAACCCTCATGTTATTGATACTCTGCTTTGATGAATTTATCATTTTCATCTATTTCTTCTCAAACGAATAACTTTGCACAAGTGCATTTTCCACCAGTCTTCCTGAGGCTTGAGAGTGCAGAAAGGGTTAGATATTTCAGCATTTATGGTGCGGTGGTTTTAGCTGAGCTACTTTATGACTGCATTTTATTTCCTACTGATATAATTTCTAATTTTATCTGTTTTAAGGGTTTGGGATTAAACAAATTGGTTATAAAAGACATAAAAATCATTTGAAGCCCCCTTCCTATAACTTCAGACTCAATGAAAGAAAAAGAAAAGACATTTCATTTATTCAGTTGGAATTTGAAGGCATAAACCTGCCAGCAGTACATTACAGTAAAATTGTGGACTTTAATAATTCTTAAAACAAATCTGAGGCCCAGATGTGGTCATTCTTTTTCCCTTCCTTGCCTGAGCTTATGGTCTGAAGTACAATCTGTACTGTATCTGATCTGCATCTTTCCAAAGACCTTCTGTCGGCTTTGTCTTCATTTGGTTTTGTTTCAAACCAAGCTGGATATTCTTTCCTTTTAACATTTTCTCTCCTGTTTTCCTTGTCTAATTCTTTTACTACTTCCTCCCTCTATTACGTTCTCTTCCTCTTTCGCAGTCTTCCTTCCTTCCCTCTCCTTTTCTCTCTACATTCCTCTTCCGCATACTCTGCCTTGTGTTTCCTGTCCAATCGAAGGACAACTGGAAAGAGCTATATTTTGTGTTTTTTCCCGCCCTTTGTAATAGAAAGCAAGGGCTCTTTGTTGTTTGTTTTGCTTTTGTTTTTGCTTTTAGAATGAATCATTACAGCTAAATCAGTTATTGATAACATGAAAATCATAGAAATACCTTGAGTATGGAATTCTATAAAGATGGGAAGCTATTGGGAGGCTACAAGACTCAAAAAGTAAACAAAACAGCATAATATTTGCTTCAATTACAGAAAGACAAAAAGTTTTATTGAGTTTTTGTATATTTCATATAATATTTCTTAATTCAATGTAGACCTCCCCTCCCTCATCAATACCCCCCATACCTCCTCACTGGGCCTCACAGAGTCTGTGATATATGTTAAGGCAAGCATTTGTACCCAGATGTCCTTTAGTACAAGTTCATCCACTGGGGTTTAGTCAACCTATCTAGAGGTCTTAAAGAAGATCTACTCTCCCTCATTCAGCAGTAATCAGTTACCCCCATTTCCCAGGCTTGCGGTTTGGCAGCTGCCCATTTCTTTTCCTCCATGCTGCGTTCTTGTCTTACTGAGTTAGTGTGAGTCTTGTGCACCATGGTAAAAGTTCACATGAACAAGCTTCGTGTAGCCTGAAAATGTGTTTCCTGATGTTCGTGGACCAACCCTGGTTCTTAGAAAAGACTTTTAAACAATGAAAGAAACTTTCAATGCCTGGCTCAGGAGGTACAGCCAGTGGCCAATGGGATCAATCTGAGTTTTGCTTAAGTGGAGAAACTGAGTAACATAACCTCTAAACCTTTCTTGAGACAAGACTATAAATCATGAGGCAAAATGAGGAAATTCAGTTCTAATGGAGCAGCATATAAGAGACCTTCGATACATCTGGTTATCAGTATATTAGGTCTCTGTGAACAGGAGGACCTGGAATACAACAGATAGAAGACAACATTGCTGATAGAATTAGGCACAAGAAAGGAAGTGTTTTTCTGCCCAGTCCTCTGAACTTGCTAGGACTGTCATATGCACAGGCTTAGGTTTCACAAGATGCTAAAGCATTCAAGTGAAAATGTGAAAAAGAGGAAATCAAATCAGGAGTCCATGTATGGTTACATGAAAGGAAATGTGACAAGATTTGTGTGGAAACAGATTTCCTATGGGAAACAATGAAACAAAGGTCAATGTTGTAATTGTGAGTCTTTGGATGGCTTTGTACTAGATTATAATCTTTATATTGTAGCATGACCTTGTCATCTACAAATGTGTCAGGCAATATTCACTGCTATCTTGGGATACACCAGCTTGTCTACACACTGCCTACCTCAGTACAAGTTTAGTCCTTTAAACTGCACTGTTCTATAACCAGATGCATCCACTACTTCCCCTTACAGCTGGCCCTTTGCAGATTGACATGATTTAAAGTACATTTGGCTCCAGTACCACTGAGGCTCAAATAATTTGTGCATCAGTAGAAGACGAAAAATATCCAAGTCAGTGTAAGTCCTCTAACATTCCACGCTGCCCTTAATCTCAGATAACCTCTGCCACCTCACCAAAAGCATGGCAACTGATCACTGCTTGTGGTCACTGGCTGTGGCTGCTCTCCTCTGGCTATGGCTCTCTCAGTTCCTCCGATCAGTCATATGGTCCAGACCCCAGGGCTGGTGAGGATTCTGTGCTAGCGTCGCTGCATTCAGATGCTGGAGACCAGGTTCAGTGACACAGATCTGCTTTATTGCAGGAAAGTACAGGCTTATATAGGGGTAAAAGTCCAATGATAACACAGCATATGGGATACCTTATTGGCATTGCAGACTAGCATCCTATTACAAGCTAGCAGGCCAGATGCCCTATTAGCATGATAAGTTTTAGTTTCTCTAAGTTTTATATTCTTGGAAACCATGTGGCTTACATAGTTTTCTCTCTGATAAGATGCAGGAAGCAATGCATTCCAGCATGATAGGTAAGTAAGGCAAAAGGCAAAATCAGTCACAAGATTTTCCACAACATCTCCCCTTGTTTTTTCATTTTTAAGAGTGAGGCACAGTTCAGAATATACAGCATACTGATATCAGTCCAGGAGCTGTATGTGGTGGATTTTTCTGTTGTGCATCAAGGCAAGGTAGAATGGCTTGGGAGGCAAGGGATTGATCCCTTATTGTGGGCCCCAGCCTTCAAGATGGTGAATTCTCTCGAGAGCAGGCTGGGCCAACTCCATGCCAACCAGTGGGAGTCGAGGTTCTTTGCCTCAGCATTGTTGTCCCCACCTCAAGGGTCACCCAGAGTTATGGACTGTGCCTATCTTAGGTTGTCCCATCATTTGGGATCTTATCCATCATTCACTACCAGCCCTCAAAGGGTGAGCCCCTTGGTATGATCTGGCAGAGGGAGAGGCAGTGTATCAAACTTTGGTCTGTGCAAAGGCCTCTTAAGGGGCTAAGAATTCAATAAAAGCTGATGGAGTAGGGTCGTCCCATCTGGGGTAACGATGGGGATTAGGGAGTGGCAAGTTCTAGGCATTGGTCTCACAGTCTGCCAACAGGAGTATATATCTCAAGGCTTTTCCTGTGGCTCCAGCAGTCAGGCTGTTGTCTCAGGTCCTTTGCATGGTTGTTCCATAAGACTTTATACCTATTCTCAAGCCTATTTTTCATACCTCTATTAATTATAGGTTGGTAAGGGCAAGGAACAGTGGGTCCTTGTTTGCAGAGACATGCCTGGAAAGATATAGAGGTGGGGCAACAGCTAACTGAACCAGAAAATACAAGTTTTAACAAAATTATCCAGACCCTTAACAATGCAGGGTCCAAAAATCAGGAGTTAGCAGTAATGATGGCACATGTAATAAGGACACAGACAAAGGTTTTCCACTGGATTGAGGACTTAGCTAATGTCTCTGTTTGTGGAGAGAGATGTTTGAGGTCTCCCCAGATCAGTGGCTTTCATGGTCTGCGACATTGGATCAGTCTCTAGGTGGTTGAGAGGTGCGCTGCTTCCTCCAGGGTCAGGGCTGCCATCTCCATGGTCGTGGTTGTGGAGGGAGGTTTTCTGTTGTAGGCAATTCTGATATTCTGGGCTGGGATCCAAATGGGGGCTGGAACATTATCTGGAAAGACACAAGCATAGCCTTGCTCTTGAGTTAATAATAGGTGTGGACCTTTCCATTCACTTGTGAGAGGGTCCGTACATCTCACCATGGGGGCAGGAGTGGGCTGAATGAATGCCCCACAATGATTTGTTGCTGGTGGGAGGCCATTGGAGTCAAATTTTAGAAAATTTAATACAAATGGAGCTTGTTGTATAACAAAATTGAGGTCCTTATAGCGGGGTCCCTTATCATTGTCTTCCCCTATAGTCTGTATTTGTTTAATGAGTGTTTGGTGGGAACATTCCACCATCTGTTGATGCTGAGGATTATAAGGGATGTCAGTTATATGGTAATATTCCAGTCAGAGCAAAAATGGCTGAAGGTAGCAGAAACATAAGGGTCATTATCTCTTTTTATTTGCCAAAGAATTCCCATACAGACCACAGCATATTTGGCAGTCCTTATGGCATGAGAAGCCATCTCACCAGAGCAGGCCAATGCAAAATGGATATTGGAATAAGTATCCATAATATGATGAATATACTTGAGCTTGCCAAAAGGAGAAAAATGAGTGATGTCCATTTGGCATATCTTGTTGGGGCCAAGGCCTCTAGGGAGAGTTCCAGCTGGTTGTAATGGTCCCAGGGGTAGAAGAGGGGCACAAGAGGAGCAGGCGTGTACCAAATGCTTACAGCTCTGAATTGGTAGAGTGGGTAGATGCCTATGTATAGGTTGAGGAGAAAGATGAAAACGGGCATGTAACTCTCTAGCTTGTTGAATTATGGTGGAGTCTAGGGTGGCGCTCAGGACCAGTTTTTCAGTAGCGGCATTGCCTTCTGCCAGAAGCCCCAGGAGATTGGTATGAGAGTGCAAGTGTTGAATATATCAAGTGGCAGAGCGCTGCTTGAGTAATAGTTGTAATGAGGAGAGCAACAAATCAAGGGGACTCTGGTGGGGCTGGAAAGCTGCAAAGGCCAGATGTTGTAGAGTCTGAACTACATAAGCACTGTCAGAAAAAAATATTACAGGGAGTTGTAGGGAGATTCTAAAAGACCTGTAACATGGCTGAGAGCTCTCTGAGTTGTACAGATCCCTGGAAAGGGAAAACCTTTTGTGAGGAGAGTTGGCCTTCCTGGTAAATTACATAACCAAATTTGAGTTTACTAGACTCAGTAAAGATTAGGGGAGACTTAGGAAGAGGGTTACACTTTGGGAATGCCTGGGGAAATAGGGACAGGTGAAGCTGTCTTATTCTTTGAAGGAGTTTATGTTTAGGATTGTCATATTTCCCCTGATAAAATAGTAGGAGAGTTTGGAAGCCATGGTTGCCATTAAACAATGACTAGAGCATGTGAAGTGGAAGGGTAAGAACCAATGATTCAGGTTCATGGCCATACAGAAGGCAGGAGGTGTGGACAAGTTTAAGGGCTAGCATAGCCCATGCCTCAATAGCCGGGGTGACCTTGTGAAGTTGACTCCATGAAGAGTGGACCCATATTAGGGGGCCCTGGGTCTGCCAGAGTGCTCCCAAAGGGGTGTTTTTAGTAGGAATAACTAGTGCTTAGATGGGCAACTTTGGCTGTATCCTATTTACAAAGGCTGGGACAGGTGAGAATTGATCGTTGTGACAACATGTTGTGCCCCTGGAGAGACCTTGCAGGGAATGGAGACCATATCAGTACCCCACAAGAGGTCAAAGAGTGGTGTAAGCTCTTCTGTGGACATGGATAAGAAGCCCCATATCCAATTGATGTTGTCACAGAGGGTCTGTGCCTCTGAAAGGGTAACCTCATCTGGTAGGGTAAGAAGAGGAGCTATGGGCCAGATGACATCTTGAATAGAGTGGCCCAAAAAGGTATAAGGGGCATGTAACTGTATTTTATCTGCTGCAATAGTAAGAGCTAATGCCTGGAGGTTTGTTTTGAGTTTTCAAAAAGTTCCTTATAAGATCTTAGGATCCTTATGGGCGATAAGAATGTCATCCATATAATGTAAAATATAAACCTCAGTTCAGCAAAGGTCTGATAGTAGGACTGTTTTTCATGCCCTGAAGCAAAACCTTCCATTGATAAGATTGAACTGTAAGATTAGGGTTATGGCAGGTATAGAGACGGCAAAATAGGGCTTATCATTATCATGAAGAGGAATAGAGAAGAAACAGTCCTTAATATCTATTATAATAATTGTGCATTCTTTGGGAATAGCAGTAGGGTGAGACAGTCAGTGTTGAAGGGTCCCTAAAGGCTTCATATGCTCATTAATAACCCTTAAATAATGTAAAAGTCTCCATTTTCCTGATTCTTTTTGTATTAAAAAAAATAGGAGAACTATGAGGACTAAGGGAGGGCTTAATATGACCCAAGGATAATTGTTCCTGGACCAAATAAATCAAATGAGTTAATTTATGTAAAGAAAGAAGCCACTGCTCCACCCCTATGGGAGCTTTAGTGTCCCACGTTACTTTGATGGGGGGCAGCTTGGGCAGCGGAACAGTGGCCATTAGAATTGGGGGTGAGGGTGAGGGGCATTACCTAACAGCTGGTCTACAATGCGGTCGTCATAAAAGGCTTTGCCATTTGTAGTTAAAACAGCTTCCATGTTGTGAAGGATATCTCTCCCCCACAAATTATGGGGAAACCCTGAGGCTAAGAGCAGTCTAACAGCTCCTGTGTTGATGCTCAGATCAGTCCGGATTACCGGACCGTGGACCTGTTGGGTGTTCTGTAAACCCCCAACTCCTTGTATAGGGGGTCCAGGTTTGCAGTGCCAAGAAGACAATGCTTCCTCTTGTCTGATTACAGTAATATCAGCCTCTGTATCAATTAGGCCTTTAAACTTATGGACATCTAGGGAAATTTGCAACCTAGGCTCATGCAAATCAATAGGTATTGTCCATTGGACATAGGGGGTGAATTCCATTATTTCCTCTCTTAGGGATGGGGCTGAGTGCCCGTTTAAAGGCACTTTTATATGGGTTTACCATCTGCAGCCACCTTAGACCTGCATTCTCTTGCCCAATGAAAGCCTTTGCAGCATCTCGAGAATTTTGAAGGGGGAACCTGGATCCTTTTGGCCTCTTTTATAATCTTATTAGGACAGGTATGTGACCAATAGCCCTGTCCTCTGTAGGCCCAACATTTGCCTTTGTCCATCTCAGCCTGCAGCTGATGAGCAACCAGTGCCTCAGCAAGGGCCACGACATGGGCCTGAGTGGTCCCCATATCTCTGCAGGCCAGAATCCATTCAGAGACATCCTTGTGTCTAACAGGTCCTATGGCAAGGCAACACTCTGTAGAGCAGACTTCCTATACAAGATCCTTGAACAAGGCATCGGCAGCTCCCTGATGACTGATCTTTCTATTTATACATTGTTGGCATGTCTCAACAAAATCAGAGAAAGAATCCCCTAGTTTTTGTATCAATTTGGTTAATTTGCTATCACTGCGAGTCAGCGAACTTCAAAAAGCACGGTGTGCAAAGCCATACTTGTTCAAAGTAGCGGGGAAGTCCCTGTGTCTGAGCTTGTGGGGGGGGGTCTCAAAATTGCCACATCCTACTAGAGCATCAATTCCAATGTTTTGGACATTGGCATTTCTATTGTGCTCTGCCCATTGTTCACATTCATCTTGGTAAGCAGCTTTCCATAAAAGGAAATCACTCCCTATAAGCAGGCATGGGAGATATTCTGCCAATCATGGGGGTATTGGCTGAATGACTGATTGTATCTAATAACTGACCAAACCAAGGGGAGTGAATGCCATCCTCAACTGCTGCCTTACACAGCCTTCTTAAGGTATCATGAGAATATGGATTCCAGACATTGGGGTTCTGTTGTCCCTGATTGACAGTAACTGGGAAGAACTGTAGAAAATCTCCCATTGTATCATAGAAGAGGGGCCTAGGTGGGAGGGTCTTCCAGTCCACCTCTGTGAGGGAGGTATAGATGGACTGGGGGGAAACTTCTTTAAAGCCAGTATAAGATGGCAGAGGGTAGCCACCGCCCCATAATGGCAGAGCAGAGGCATTCTTAACCTCCTGTTTTTCATCAAAGGAGCTCTCAAACCCCAATTCCTCATTTTTTATATCATCATTAGCAGTCATTTTTTCATCAGAACAAGAATCTGTTAGTTTTGTTTTAACTGGAAATGCCTGAACAGGTCGTCCCCAGTGTCCTGTTGTTGTATTTGCTCATCTATCTCCTTTAATAGGAGGTTTTCCTGTTAAGGGGCTTTGGGGTGAACCCCCAAAAGGAGGCCAGAATTGCTTTCACAATGGGGTAGAACAGCCCAGGCTGTGGGCATCCCTCCCTGACTTCTCTATGCCAGGCCAAGAAT
The DNA here is from genome assembly GCF_000622305.1 of Nannospalax galili. Lineage (NCBI taxonomy): Eukaryota > Metazoa > Chordata > Mammalia > Rodentia > Spalacidae > Nannospalax > Nannospalax galili. Next base: position 826,689 of record NW_008337804.1, on the reverse strand, counting down.
AGAATGCAAGCCCATTGTTTGGGACCCTAGCAACAAGAATCTGTAAACCAGGGCAAGAGCTAGTACTTCATCTAAAACTTTAGTTACATCCTTTTATGCTACCCTAATATGCCTACTCCTGTGGAGAGGAGCCAGTGCCACAGCATGGGGGCCTGTAGTAGCTGGATGACTATTCCCCATTCTGGAGGTCACTCACCCTGCAAGATGTACCCAAAGGGACTCAGGAACCATTCAGGGAGATAATTGGCGAAGACAGGAGTGGCATGCCCAACCGAAGATCACGAAGAAAAAGCGGAACAAAACGAAAGCGGCAAGCAACCATGGGAAGAGCACTGAGAAAAGGGGGCATTGGGAGCCCAAGGTTTTACAGCTCAGAGTGTTACAGCTCTGTGGGGAGGGGGGCGCCAGCTGTGGTCACCAGCTGTGGCTGCTCTCCTCTGGCTATGGTCGCTCTCCTCTCTCAGTTCCTCTGATCAGTCATCCAGTCTGGACCCCAGGGCTGGTGAGGAGTCTGCGCCAGTGTCACCACATTCAGATGCAGGAGACGAGGTTCAGTGACACAGATCTGATTCATTACAAGAAAGTACGGGCTTATATAGGGGTAATAGTCCAATCATAACACAGCATATGGAATCCCTTATTAGTATGGCAGACTAGTATCCTATTACAATCTAGCAGGCCAGATGCCTTATTAGTATAAGTTTCAGTTTCTCTAAGTTTTAGATTCCTGGAAACTATGTGACTTACATAGTTTTCTCTCTATAAGAAACATGAAGAACTGCTTTCCAGCATGATAGGTATATAAGGCAAAAGGCAAAATCAGCCACAAGATTTTCCACAACTATTGGGTGAGGGAGAGTTGATTCTCTTTAAGGGAGTAATGCTAGATAGGCTGAACAATATCTGGTAAATGAAATCATAGAACATCTGGGGACAGAAATTTGACTCAATAGCCTCTAACATGTAAAAGAATACATGAAACGCAATGGAGTGGCTATGTGGGGGGTAGAGAGATGCAGATAGGGGAGGGGGTCTAAATATGATTACTATTTATAGATGTAGAAAATACCAAAATTATAAACACAAAGAGTGTCTGTTTTTCAGACTCCTTAACATGTCCTTGCTCCCTAAATTGTGGCTTCTTTCAATCCTTCTTTGGTGAACTGATGATCAGATTTATTAGCCCCAATGAAATATGCCATACCATGCACATTTTTCTATCACAAGAAAATTCTTTGGGTGTGGAGTTAATGATAGGGCACACCTGTGTGCCACCATTTGAAGGAGCCCCCAAGAGCCAACTCATGATCCAGTAGATGGTCTTGCACACATGCAAAAACAGGAAACACTGAAAACAAAAAGAGCACAGAAGTTTAGAAAGAAAAAGACAGGGATATTGGAGGGACAAAGAGAAGGAATGGAACTTTAAAGGAAGCAGATAAGAGGGTAGAGTTGATCTAAACACATAAGAATGTATGAAATTCAAAATAATAAAAAACTATTTTTAATATTTTTTTTATTTTTCATTAAAATTTTTTGTACTTCATGCAATATATTTTGATTATATTTAGATTCCCCGTATCTATTTCCACAGTCCTTTACTACCCCTGCCACCCAGTTTCATGCAATCTGTTATACACATATACACACACACACACACACGCATGCACACATACACTCATGCATACATATTATGTATCTATGTATAAATGTATTTAGAGATATGGCATCATAATTGTGTCTCTAATTGCCTTTTGGTGATGGTCAATCCATTGGAACCTGGTTAACCTACAAAGAGACACACCTTTAAAGTAGATTAACTCTCAGAGCTGGGGAGAGAGAGAGCTCAGGGGTTAAGAGCACTGGTTGTTCTTGCAGAAGACCAGGGTTGGAATCCCAGCACCCACATGGCAGCTAACAACTGTCTATAACTCCAATTCTAGGAGATCCATTGCCCTCTTATGTCCTCCACAGTCACTGCACGACATGAATGCACTTACACACATGCAAGTAATATACTCATACATACACTTTCCCCTTCTGAGCAGCTGTAAGCTGTCAGTATTTTCCCTGGTAGAGCTGGGCTTTCTTCTCCACTTTCCCATTTCTATGCTGAGATTTGGTCTGGCTTGAGCGTATAGTGGTACATTATGTGTATGAGTGTTTTGTCTGTATGTACCAATCCTAGGTTCTCAGTAAGAGAACTGAGCCATCTCTCCAGCCCCTTCTTTTTTATTTTTTAAAATTTCATATATTTATATTTACTTTTTATTTTAAAAACTGAAAGTAATATTTAGGATAATAAAATAGAAAGCATGAAGATAACTGAATGAATCTTAGTATCAAGTAAGCTGGGCTGTGGATACAACCTGTGACACTCAATTAAATAATATTCCCAAACATAAATGTTCAAATAAGACTATGGAACTTTCTTTCAAAGCATATCAATATTGTGTATAGACTACTTATTTGATTTTATGGATGTGTTCAAATTTAATTGTTTTACCTTGACTAGACTATTTAAAACTCTTACAGATAAGAGCCAAACTATAAAATATGGCCACAATTGTCAATCATTCTAGAGCAACATAATTTCTTTCAAGTAAATCTGCAATAGGTTACAGTTCTGCATAATGAATGACCCCATGTAGAACATGACTTTTACTCATATATTAATAAACAGTGTTTCAGCTATGAACGAATTCCATTTCAGAATTATGAATTGTGTATGTATACACACACACACACACACACACACACACACACCAGCTGGTCTTCAAATTCTTTGAATTCTTTTAAAATTCTTCATAATTCTTTCACTAATTAGTGATTTAAAACTTTGACATATGCTAATTTTGTATTGGCATTAACACACTTTACTCTTACTATAATTACAGTTTAGCAACATTAATAAGTCACAAGCAAGCAATAAATTACAGATTTTTGAGTGTTCCTTCCTTTCAAAGGCTCTGATCCACATGACAATGCTTCACAACATAACCATTCATCAATATTTGAATGAACCATGTGGCCTTTCTTGGGGTGGTTAAGAGGAGGCATCATTAGAGAGACATGCTTCAGAAGCAAGAGTGGCTGCCAGGATCAGCTCTCTGTTGTTCCCACTGCTCTCTGGTTAAGAAGGAATGTGCACTTCTGCCCCATAAGATTAGAGTGTTGTGGGCCATTTGCTACAATTTAATGAATCTTGATTGCTTCAGCTGGTTATTTCAGATACAATGAAAGAAAAATCCATTTGATTTTTCTGACAAGTTTCTTCAAAAGCTCATCTTTACAGCTGTAAAACACATGCCAATCTGAAGTTAAAATTCAGAAAGGTTTTTTTTATTTGAAAATGATTTACTAGCAGCTTATGTATTCCATTATTCCAATCATGATTGGACAACTGTTGAAATAGGTGAGTTTAATTTTTATTCCATTTATAATGGCTATTTGTTAGTATCTCCTATTCTAAAAATTTGTGTTTATAATTTTTAAATGATTTATTGAGAATTTCATACAAGCATTTGTTTTGATCAAATTTATGCCCACTCCCTCCCCTCCAAATCCTCCCATATCTCCCCATCACATCTTGCTGATAACTTCATCTACTCTTTCTTCTTCTTTTTTTTTTTAATGGTGTTCTTGGCTACTCTAACATTCCACCTTCTGAAGAAATAACCCTAGAATCTTTTAAGGATTAGGTAAGAGCTCCTAAATACTTTAGATATTTTTGGTCTTTCGAACAGAATATGTTCCTAAGAGGACCAAGGACATTGTGACTTTTAGTCAAGAAACTGGCTACTTTCTTTGTGGTCTTTCTACCCTAGCTGCCTAGCCAATTCCTACCTCTCTTTTTCTTATCACACCATTCTCTTAAGAGGTCACCCAGTTTATGGATAAATATTTGGGACACAGAAAGCTCTGGCTTCTTCCATGCTGAACAGGGATGCAATGTGAGGCAACTGGGGTACCCCTTCAGTGGGTCTATCTGAAAGACTCCCAAATTGTATAACTGTTATCTGTAGGAGGAAAATAAAGTCCTTGACTAGTGAATAGGATATGTGAAGGAGAAGGAAAGGCAAGAGTAATTAGCATTACAAGTTGTAGTCAGTGAATTAGGAAAAAGTCAGAACAGGGCATATTTTAAATGTTCATATGAGAGTCCAAAAGCATCCCTCTATTGGGTTCCTCCTCATTTTTCTTTTATCTGCCAAGGCTGGACTTGAGAGTAATGGATTCAGGATTTTCTTTCAGGCATTTTGATAGTTGTTGGAGTGGTTAGAATCAGTGTCAGTTCCCTCTGAAAGGCTTCTAGATAGGGGCAGAAAACAAATTTAACCATCATTTTAGAACAGTTTTTCTCTCTTAGCTACAGGTGGACACTACAGTATTGCAGATGAAAACTTGAAGTCTTATGTATGAGCAGCATTTTCTGATTCAGAATAAAATCATCAATGAGAAACAATTGTCTAAATAACCTTTTTTAAAAAATAACTGAGAATTTCATACATACACTTCAGCAACCCCTCAGTTATCTTGGTAAGTAAGCTCATTAAGTTCATTGGTTCCCCAGTAAAACTTTAATCAAACATTGCCTTGACATGAGAACCTTAAAAGGGAATAAGCATTGCTTAGTATCCCCAGGAAAAAAATTCTCACAACAGATGGAGAATTTATTTCTTAATGTTATTATGTCTCATAACTATTTAAAAAAATCAGAAAATGAGAATGTAAAAGATGATAAAAAGATATGGGAATGGAGATATTTTCCAAAATAAAAAAAAATAACTTTTTATATAGACTTAAGCCTAATGTCTGAAAAATGTAATCACTTGAACTCATAAAGAAATATACTTATCACTTTACACTTTGGTTTAATTTCCTTTTGGGTATTTAAGTCAATACAGTCAGCCCAAATAAATCAATTTATATTTACACTTAAGGTCGTTTGCAGATCTGTTCCTCGGGGGGCACATGGACTTAGGAGGAGCTCCTGACTCCTTTTCCCAGTTACATCTATGTGAGGATAAGTCAAAGATCCTACTTGACCATGTCTGCTTCACTTTGGAAGCATGAATGAGATGTTTCCTCTGAGTTGATGCTCCTCTTTGTAGACTGGACACTGGTTCAAATCTCTCTGGTGGGGTCTCCATGTCCTCCCTGAACAAGAGAACAGGTGACTTACCACAGTTACGGGTCATTTTGAGAGATGTTCCACAGTCCCCTGGAACTTACTCGACCTTGGAGGTCAAGGGCAAAAACTGTCCTTTAAGTCCCTCTGACCAGATTAGTATAGGCCTCAAAGTAAGGCTATTAGACATCCAGTAAGTTTAGTTCCACCAGTCTGGTACTTGTAATTACCATGTGCTATGTAGAGAAAACTTGGTTAAAAAGCCAAATGTGCTTAGATAAACCTTGACTAGATATATATTTTGTTTTTTAGTTGATGAAACTATGTCCTTAGAAATTTTAAGATTATGTGTGTATTAATTTTGTCTCATCCTTTATACATCATAACAAACCTACACAGACATTCATCACTTGCTTAGGCTTTCTATTTTTTTCTATTTTGGAAAATATCTTTATTCCCATACCTTTTAACATCTTTAAATTCTCATTTTCTTTTAAAAAAATAATTATGAGACATAATAACATTAACAAATAAAATTTCCATCTGTTGTGAGAATTCTTTTCCTTGGGATTCTAAGCAAAGCTTATTCTCTTTTAATGTTCTAGTATCAAACCAATGTTTGATTAAAGTTTTTTTAGGGAACCAGTGAACTTGCTGAGCTTACTTACCAACTGTGGGGTTGCTGAGGCATATGAGTGACCTGAGGGTGTACACACTGGAAAGCCTTTAGCCAGCATGGATCAAGCCTTTTCTTCCTAGCGTTCCCTAGATTGCATACTTTAGCCATCCCCAAATCTAGAAGACCATGTGTAATTAGGGCCAAGTTACATACAGTTGGCTAGGAAGAGTGGCTGGATACTCTAGTGAGGGTCTAATGACTCTGCTTGCCCCTCTTTAATGAAGGAGCATAACTAACAAGCCCAATTATGACAATGTTTAGCAATCAGGCTCAGCTGAAGTTGTGATGATGGTAGTTATTTCATGCAGAAGAGACTGCTGTACAGTATCATCTTATTAAAAGGACATGGAATTTAAAACAAGTTGGTGCTAGGATCCACAAGTGAGGGTGAACATACATCTTTTATTGTTCTGAGTCTGTTACATCACTTACTATAATAGTTTCTAGATCCATCCACTTACCTGCAAATTTCATTATTTCATCTTTCTTTACTGAATAGAACTCCACTGTGTAAATATACCACACTTTTTGTTAGCCACTTGTCAGTTGAGGGGCACTTAGGTTCCTTCCATCTCTTAGTTATTGTGAAAAAAAGCAGCAACAAACATGGTTGTATAAGTGTATCTGCAATAGGATGAGTCCTTTGGATATATGCCAAAGAGTGATATAACCAGGTCATATGGTAGGTTCATTTTTAGTCTTTTAAGAGTTCTCCACACTGTTTTCCATAGGGGTTGCACGAGTTTGCAACTCCACCAGCAGTGAATGAGCATTCCCCTTTCTCCATATCCCTATCAGCATTTGGTACCATTTGTTTTCTTGATCCTAGCTAGTCTGGTTGGGGTAAGGTGATACCTTAGGGTGGTTTTAATTTGCGTTCCCCTAATTACTAAGGAAGTTGAACACTTTTTGAGCTGTTTCTTAGCCATCTTTATTTCTTCCTTTGAGAACTATCTGTTTAGATCTTTCCCCCTTTTTTAATTGGGTCATTTTCTTCTGGATGTTAAACCTCTATCGGATGTGCCAATGGTGAAGGTTTTTTTCCCTTTCTGTGCATTCTGTGGGTTTTTTTTTTTTTTTTTTTTTTTTTTTTTTTTTGCTGTACAGAAGCTTTTTAATTTAATGTGGTTCCACTTGTTGATTGCTGGCCTTACTTCCTGGGCAACTTCTTTCTGATTTAGAAAATCCTTTCCTACACCTATATCATGTAAGTTACTGCCAGTATTTTCTTCTAGTAGTTTCAGGGTTCCCAGTTTCACATTCAGGTCTTTGGAGTTGATTTTTGTGTAAAATGAAAGATAAAGATCTAGTTTCATTCTTCAACAGGAGGAGATCCAGTTTTGCCAGCTCCATTTGTTGACAATGCTGTCCTTCCTCCATTGTATATTCTTGGCACCTTTGTCAAATATCAGGTGGCTGAAATTGCATGTACTCAGGTTTGGGTCTTCAATGATGTTCCATTGATCTATGTGTCTATTTTTGTTCTGGTACCGTAGTGTTTTTATGACTACAGCTCTGTGGTATTCTTTGAGATCTGATATAGTAATTCCCCCAGCACTGCTCTTTGTGCTCAGGATTGCTTTGGCTATCTGGGATCTTCTGTGCTTCCATACAAATTTAAGAATTTTTCCCTTTTCTAATTCTGTGAACTATGTCATGGGAATTTTTATTGGGATTGGATTGAATCTATATATTACTTTTTGTAGGATGGTCATTTTCACAATATTAGTTCTTCCAATCCATGAGCATGGGAGGTCCTTCTATCTCCTGGTGTGTTCCTCAATCTCTTTCTTTAATGATTAAAATTTTCATTGTAGAGATATTTGGTGTCTTTGATGGGATTTATTCCAAGATTTTTTTTTTTTTTTTGGCAGAAATTGTGAATGGGAGCATTTTCCTGTATTTTTTCTCCAATTTCTTGTTATTGGTGTATAGAAAGGCTACTGATTTTTGGAGATTGATTTTATAACCTGCCACTATACTGAAAATATTGATCAGTTCTGGGAGTTTTCTGGTAGAACTTTTGGGATTTCTTAGGTATAGTATCATATCATCTGCAAAAATGGATAGCTTGACCTCTTCTTTTCAAATTAGTAGTCCTTTAATTTTTTCTCCTGTCTTATTGCTCTATCCAGAGTTTCAAGCACTATGTTGAAAAAAAAGTGGAGATTTTGGCCATCTTTTTCCGGTTCCTGATTTTAGTTGGAATGCTTCCAGTTTTTCTCCATTTAGCATGATGTTGGCTGTGGGTTTGTTGTATATAGCTTTAATTATGTTGAGGTATATTCACTCCAGTCCAGTTCCATGGACTGGACTTTGAACGGAAATCCATCCTGAATTTTGTTGAGAATTTTTGCATCTATGTTCATTATAGATATGGCTTTATAGGTTTCTTTTTTGGTTGTGTCTTTAACTGGTTTGTGTATTAGAGTGATGCTGGATTCATAGAAGGAATTTGGGAGTTGTCCCTCTGTTTTTATCATTTTGAATTATTTAAGTAGTATTAGTTGGATGTCTTGTTTAAATATCTTGTAGAATTCTGATGTAAATCCATCTGAGCCTGGGTTTTTTTTTTTTGTTTTTTTTTTAAATTTGGGAGACTTTATATTACTATTTCCATTTCCTTATATGTTATGGGTCTGTTTAAACTGTAGGTCTCTTCTTGGTTTAACTTTGGTGATGTCCATAATTTTAGATATCCATCCATTTCTTTTAGATTTTCAAAATTAGTAGAATATAGGTTTTTAAAATATTCCCTTATAATGGTCTGGCTCTTTTGGGTGTCTGTTGTGATATATCCCTTTTCATCTCTGATTTTGTTGATTTGTATTTGCTCTTTCTTTTCATTAACCTGGCTAGGGGTCTGTCTATCTTGTTTAGGCTTTCAAAGAACCAGCTCTTAGGTTCACTGACCTTTTTTTGAATTGTTTTCTTTGTTCTTATTTCATTAATTTCTGCTCAGATTTTTATTATTTCTTCTCTTCTTCTGGGTTTGGCTTTCATTTGTTCTTGACTTTCCAGTGTCTTGAGTTGCAGTGTTAGGTCATTTATTTGGGCTCTTTCTAATTTTTTAATGTAGGCATTTCGAGCTATACACTTCCTTCTTAGGACTGCTTTTAAAATGTTCCAGGGGTTGTCTTGTGTTATATTGTCCTTTTCATTGAATTCCAGGAATTCTTTTATTTCTTTCTTAATTTCTTCTTTGATCCTCTCATTGTTGAGGAGTATGTTGTTTAATCACCATTAAGTTCATGTTGTGACTAAGGCTTCGTCCAGTATTGATTTTGAGCTTTATTGCATTGTGGTCTGACAGAATGCAGGGAATTATTTCACTTTTTTGTATTTGTTGAGGTTTGTTTTGTGGCCCAGGATGTGGTCAATTTTTGGAAAAAGTGAAATTGTACTATTTAGTGCTTGGGTGAAATATTCAAACGATGTCTGTTAGGTCCATTTGATGTATGGTATTATTTAATTCAGGTGTCTCTCTGCTTATTCTTTGTCCAGTTGATCTGTCTAATGGAGACAGTGGGTTATTTAAGTCCCCTACTCTTATTGAGTTAGGGTTAATCTGTGTTTTAAAGTCCTGTAATGTTATTTTTATGAATTTGGGTGCACCAGAGTTTGGTTCACATAAGTTAAGGATTGTAATATCTTCTTGGTTAATTGTTCCTTTGATCAAAATGAAATAACCTTCCTTACCTCTTCTGATTAGTTTTTCTTTGAAGTCTATTTTGTCACTTATTAGAATGCAACCCCTGGTTGTTTCTTAGTGCCATTTTCTTGGAATATTCCTTTCCATCCTTTCATCTTAAGGTAGTGCCTGTCCTTGAAGGTGAGGTGGGTTTCTTGCAGACAGCAAAAGCAGGATTTTTTTTTTCTTAATTCATTCACTTAGCCTGTGTCTTTTGACTGGGGAGTTTAATCCATTGATATTTTGTGATCACCGCCAGCGGCGGCTGCTCCTCCATTCTCTTGGGTGCCACTCCTTCATTTGCATGGGCATCGAGGCTACTCCTCCACTCATCCTGGCCTGAAGCCGCTCTTCTGCTCGCCTGGTGCTGAGGCAGCTCTTTTGCTTGCCCTGTGCTTTCTCCTGTCATCGCCACTTCTGCCTGGTCCCAGACCCCGGGGCTGGTGAGGAGACTGTGTCAGCGGAGCCACATTCAGACACAGGAGACCAGGTTCAGTGACACAGGTCTGCTTTACTGCAGGAAGGCACAAGCTTATATAAGGGTAGTGGTCCAATCACAGCACAGCAAGTAGGATACCTCATTAGCATAACAGGTTTAGCATCCTATCATAGTAAAACAAGTAGGATACCTTATTAGCATCATCCTATTAGCATAACAAACCTAACGTCCACAGAATAGAGGGTAAGATGCCTCATTAGCATACTGGGTTTCAGATTACACAGCCTGGCCTGGAAACCATGTGACCCTGACAGTTGCAATATCATCCTAGGCTCAAGCCTGTCTCCCACAATATTTAAGGTTATTTTTGAAAGATGTGTATTGGTTGCTGTTTGTTTCATTTTGATTGCTGTTTGTGTTCTCTGTGTAATTTTGTGTTTCCTCAACTATATCTTTATATATTTTCTTTTGTTGCCGCTGGGGTATAGTTGTTCCTTTCTCCTCTCTTTCTATTGCTTCAAGTATTTTTTGAAGGGCTGGTTTCAGGGACATGTATTCTTTCAGGCTTTTTGTGTAATGACAGATTTTTCTTTCCCCCTCAATTATAATAGACATTTTTGCTGGGTAAAGTATTCTGGGTTGGCATCTATTGTCATTTAGAACTGGAAATACCTTGGTCCAGGCTCTTCTGACTTTCATACTTTACTTTGATAAATCAGCTGTAATTCTGGTGGGCTTTCCTTTATATGTGACTTGTTTTTCTTTTGCTTCTTTGAGTATTCTCTCTTTGTTCTGTACATTTAGTGTTTTTACTATGATATGTCATGAGGAGTTTCTTTTCTGATCCTGTCTATTTGGTGTTTTATGTGCTTCCTGTATTTGTATGGGGATGCCATCCCTTAATTTCAGGAAATTCTTTTATACAATCCTGTTTAATATCTGGTCAACACCATTAACCGGAAGTTCTTCTCCTTCCTCTATGCCTATGATATGTAGATTTGTTCCTTTCATGGTGTCCCACATCTCTTGCATACTCCATTCCTGTGTTGTTGTTGTTTTTTTAATTTCCCATACTCTTTGCTTGAGTGGTCCAGTTCTTCAACTTTATCTTCAAGTGTTAATATTCTGTTTTCCATTTCATTCATTCTAGCAGTGAGGCCTTCCCCTGTTGTTTCAAGTTGGCATATTGAGTTTTTCATCTTCTTCTTCATTTATGCCTGAGTTTTCTTCAATGTTTCTATCTCTTTTGTGAATTCATTCAGAAAATTATCCCTTTCTTCTTTTAGTTCTTTGATTTGTTTGTTCACATGTTCTTTAAATTTGTTGAATTCTTTAATCATGTTTATGATTTCATTTTTTTAATTCAGTGTCCTGGAATATCTCTAGGGGGTTCTCCTTGTAGAACTTTTCTACAGGACTGATGAAGTTTGATGGGCACATTGTGTTTTGGCTTTCCATGTTATTATTCTTTCTTTGTGGTTTTGGCATGTGAATTTCTTTTGTTGTTTGTGATTCTGATGTGAGAATTAAGCTGACACATGCTTTTGTTTGTATTATTGGTGTGCCTTGGTTCTTTTCTTACTGGTTATGTAAAACTGATTGGTCCAGGTTTCAGGTTCAGATTTTATTTTGGAAGGAACTGATGGCTTCAGGTCAGCTACTCAGGAGCACCCACAGAACCCCAAGTCAGGTTCCAGTCAAGTACACTCAGGCTTCCTTCTAAGGTTTGGACCCCTACTAGCAGGAACTCAGAAAAATTTGGGGAAGTTTCTATGGGTGGGGGTGATTTTGGGACTCTCAGTGGGTCTGCTGAGTTCTCAGCCCCTATGCCAGAAGAAGGCTAGAATAGGCACTCTCTGGCGGTCTGCTGAGATCAGAGTACCTTATGTTTATAATTAAAATTTGAATTTTTAAATATTATTCAAATGTCTTGGGTGATATGCTCTCCATAGTTTCCTGTGAACATAAGTATGACCATCAGATCTTTCCATATTCTTTTCATACACAAATGATAAAAAATGTATTTTTTACAGTATTCTGAAATATATTTATTTTGCAGGCTCATAAAATATATTTCTTTCCCTGAAATATTAACTTTTGTAATACAAAATAGACTTATTA
>NW_008337804.1:788845-814496 GCF_000622305.1 Nannospalax galili | reverse complement strand
AAAGAAGTTTCAATGGTATGCTTAAGTTTTTACCATAAAATCACTAGAAATTTCCTTCATTTATTAGTAGCTTTGAAGGATAGGATATTATGTAAAACTATCTATCTTTCTAAAAGTAACATGGAATATTCATGTTTTAATATACAAATATTTTTGAATGCTTGAATGTCAAGATATTATACCTGATATTACGTTTGTTTTGGATTCTACCCTAAGTCTCTGAATAGACAAAGACTAACTACTTAATCACTACAAGAGTTTTAAGCACAAGATTTTGATAAAACCTAAATATAAATGATGGAACAGCATTTTTATTAAACATCCATGTACTTTCTTATTAATTCATAAAAGTTTGGATTCTAAGTAATGAACTGAATTTGTATGATAAAATTACTAAGTAAACATTCTGAAAATTGAGACTGCAAACACTCAGACATTCAAATACTTGTGGCCTGTTTAATAATAAAGTGAACATTTACCCTTGAGGCATCTAATATGGTTAGTTGTTTAAAGAACATATTATTTGTTCATTCATATGGTAAAAACTTGATTATTACATTATTAAACTATTTAATTATCATTATCAAATAACCCATATTTTCCCACATTCCTTTATGGAGTTGAAAATTGCTACTATGCATTGCACTTTATCATAATTCAGATAAGGACTATGCTATCCAAATTAATATGTTATCTGCTACCACTCCTCCAAAATAATCAAGCTTTGAATTTTAACATTCTGCTGATGTGCGTAATGGATAATGTAACAAAGTAGGAATTAAATTTATATAGTTTAAAATTGGTTTTACATACCATGACACAGGAGCAGATTTGAGTAGCTAGTTCTGAGCAATTCATTTCATTAGTGCATAAATCATAGGTGAGAATAAGAATTAAACTTGTAACATTAAATATAATTTTATATAAACATAAAATTAAACTGTAGCATTAAATCTGTTAAATTATCAGAAGTAGTCGAATTGGATTGGACTAAAATTCTTATGTGAGTCTTTGCTTTCCATAAAGTTCTATGTTTTCTGCGGGTTCTTGTTACTTTTCTGAAAATAACAATACAATTGTGTCTTAGATCTATAAGTGAAAACTTTGAAACACAGGCAGGAAAGCCATTGAGTGAGTATTGGCATAGTTTGGATTTGTAGTGTAATTACGGCAGCTAGCTCTTCACAGCTAGTTCTGCCTGTGTTCTCTTCTGCACACTTCTGTTCAGTTTCTGCAGATACTTATTGAAAAGTGTAGAGAAAATCTAATGTTATCTCATCTAAATATTTAAAAATAATAAAATGTATGAGTTGTAGTCTAGGGAAAATTCTAAGACAGTTGCCTGCAGAAATAGAAAGTGTTTATTTTTTTCTTACCAATTTCTTAAAAGCTTGCGATAACACTGAACATATCTATTGTTTAGATTTATGTTTTCACCTAAGCTACTTCAGCAAAGTGTAAGATGTACTCACAACAATTCTATTACATTCTTTACTGAAATATGATATGACAGGTACTGAACCTGTTGTTCAGAAATCCAGAATGTCAAAAAGTTAAAAAATTATTTGTAGCTCATTTAGGATGACCTGACCTAAAATTAATTTAGTGCTTTTTATTTAATATACCTAATGTGAACATTCATAGTTTTGATTTGATGCAATATAATATTATTATTGTTATACTGTTCTGAAGTATGCTGATGATGGTATAAAATAAACCATTTACTCAGTTGAGCATCTGTATAATTTTGGGAAAATGTATATGTAAATATAGCTAGGCCTAAAATATTTGAATACAAGCTTATAGTACTACATTGGTTATTGTCTGAATTTTACCTTAACAAAAACTTATGCTAAACAGCTATTACTGCATGTCTCATTCTCATTACACTCCTTTTGTATTTGTAGTGGATTCCTTTCAATATTACATCTGTTTCTGGTGTTTATATCAATTCCCCTACATATGTTAGGAATTTTTGTAACTACAAAACACTGAGAGGCTGAAAACAATGGTTTATGATCATTTCACAAATTTCCCTTCATTGGATACTCAGCAGCCCTTGACTGGTCTCAGAACAACACAGACTGAGGTGATAGTAACTGTGGCAACTCAGGTTGCATTGTGAGACATGTTCCCATGTCTCTCTTCTCACTCCTTGTGCTGGATAACTTTAGCTGTCCACTTGACCCACCTCGGTAGAGGGAGCTTAAATTGGAAAGCTAGGTCCATTGGACTAGCCTGTGGTCGTGCCTGTGGGGCATTTCCTTTGTTGTTGAGTGATGTGGGCAGTACCACCCCTGGGCAGGTATTCCAGTGTTGTATAAGAAAACAAGCTGAGCACAGACCAGGGGAGTAAATCATTAAGCACCTTTCCTCCATGACCTGTGCTTCAGCTCCTGCCTCCAGATTCCTTCCCTGAAGTCCTACCTTGAGCTCCTTTAGTGTTGAACTGTGACCCTGGAGATGTAAGCCATATAAACTCTTTCCTCCCCAAGTTGGTATTAGTCAGAATGTATTGTCAACAGCAATAGAGAAGCTAGCTAGAAAAGTCATGGAATGAAGAAGATAATTAGACTGTGGCCTTCAAAGAGTGACACAAGAGTACAAAGGAACACAAGGTGAAAGGGGGAGTAGAGATTAGACAGTAGAAATTTGTGCAAGAGAATTTTGTAACAGACATATTTTTCAAATAAAAGGTTTCTGTCATTTTGATACTTTACATCTATCACTTAATCTCCGACAACAGAGGAGATCATAATGACCCATAGCACCACTTAAAAGGGTCATAGGAGCACTGAAATGTGGGCATAAAGTAAAACTGTGAAATAAACTACCATATTTCATTACAAGCAAACCCCACATTTGTAAATAAGTAAATGAAATTATAGGTACCTTCTGAAAACACTTCACAGTATGAGCTTTGTATAGGTAACTCCTGAGGTTACACACTGGAAATGTATTTTATTGAAATCTTTCAGAGTGAGAAATACATATTGATTGTGTTTTGAGAGCTGCTTTTGCATTTCATATTTTAAAATGATGGGTCAGTGCAGATAGAAAAGGGATTCTAAATATTATTAAAAGTTATTTTATGAAATTTCTAAAAATATAATAAACAAGTGAATAAATAAATGAATAAACAAAATGTTAGCTGGTTGCTGGAGACATAGTTCAAGGATCAGAGCACTGTTTACATTTGCAGAAGACTCAGGTTTGTGTCCCAGAACCCACATGGAGGCTAACAATCGGCTATAATTTCAATTCCAGGGCATCTGACACTCTCTTCTGGCCTCTGTGGGTCTTATATGATACCAATTTACTTACATACATAGAAGCAAAATACTCATACACATAAAAATAGACAAACAAACAAACAATAAACAAATAAATAGAAACCTGCCTTGTACAATATACCCTATGGGCACATAAAAATGACCTCTGTGATTTCCAATGTATGATTTTCCTCTAGATTACAAAATTTGCATGTGTGCTTTTCAACAGTTGGGAAAATTTTAGCAAGTCTGTAAAATTCAGTCTTTGTCATTTGAAGTATCAAGTAATATGCAGTTTAAATTAGTATTAGTTAGAAACTGGAGGTAACAAATTTATTTGGCATGGAAAAATGTTGAAATTTGTCTCAAGTGATAGATGTATTGTTTCTTCAATAAGTTTTGAAAAACCGCATTTTCACTTCAGTTTATCGAATTTAAAATTTCATTCCTTTAAAGGTAACTTGCAAATTTACCACTGTCTTCTGTAAACTCTTACTAAGATAATTTTAGTGATTGGATATGGGATTCTTAATTTTTATGAGCATTTTGGAAAAGTTCAATCACATCAGTATTAGATATCTCTGAAATTTCTATGATGCAAAATGTTTTTTTCCTAAAATACCATGATGACAAATTCAACTTTTTGTTCCAAAAATAAAGGAAGCATTCATTAAATAAAAATAATGGCTAATTTTTTATATTTATGAAAAATACCTTTCCCAAAATATATCTATAATTTTTGTAAGAATAAAATAAAAAGAGAATTAAGTAACCAGGTCTTATGTGATTACTCACTTGGCTTATTTATAAAATTTGGTAGTCATTCAGAATTCATTTTGCATTCTTTGAGTGTCTAATATGTGTATATTATGTATAAGTATTACATTTTAAAACTATGTAAAGACAAACAACTCCTTATTTCTAAATATTCTTGTAGTTTATTGACAAACCACCCCTGTAGCTTAATTGGAAAGGTACTTACTGTCAATAACGAAACTGTCACTTCTGCCTTTATTAGTGGGAAGTATAAAACTCATTCAGACCAGGCATGGTGGCACACAGCTTCAATCGCAGCATGGTGGAGGCAGAGGCAGGCTGGTCTCTATGAGAATAAGGCCAGCCTGGTCTACACAGTATATTCTAGGCTGTGGCTACAGGGAGACCCTGTAGCTAAACAAATATACAAACAACAGCAACAAACAACCACCACAACAAAACCCTCATTCAGGAAAACATTTTGCGTTGACTCTGTAGTAGTAGATTAAAGAGTAGAACAATAGTGAAAAACTTTTCACACAGGGCGCATTGATCAGTCATTTCCACAGTACTGTTAATTTAATTAATGAGAATTTGTATAAGGAAATTTTAAGAAAATGAGTTTAACCCAGAGAATAGACTTAGGAGAAGCTATAAATAACACTTTATGCCTTATCATTAAATGCAGTGAATTGAAGGCATCAGTAATTTCTGTTATAATTTCTTTGGAGACATATCCAGGAGTAATGTTTAACCTCATCACCTTTCTCAACTTCCTTTCAACTTCAAAATACCATAAATTGCTCTTAGAAAATTTTTTTAAATGTCAGGTGAGATAGTAAAATTTTATTGTTAATACTATTCTAGAATATCGAAGTTGTGAATAAATATATTAGCTATGCAAATTTAAATAATTTTGTTAGAAATAGTAGCTACATAATAAAGTTTGAAACTCAAATTCTTAATCTTTGGTGAATATTGTGTGTAAAATTAAGGACACTACTCTCAAGAGTTGGTATTGTCTGGTAATTTTAAGAATCAGTGTTAACCTGTCCTTTTCTGTTCTCTTCCTTTCCTCAGTTTCTCTCCTGAATGTGAATCCAGAGAAAATTCGGAGAAGTAGGAGGATGGTGGTAAACAGCAGGAACAAGAGCAATAGGGACACAGAGAATGGTTAACCCCGCAGATCATGCCAGGCATGAGGAAAAGACTTACTGACCTTGAAATTTCTGTTTCACTTATACTTTTCTTATTCTACAGAACAATAAATGAAAAATACTGAGAAGAGAATACTTGGAATGTAACTAAAGAAGTTTATTGACTTTTAATAAAAACATATTCATATTCAGGGTAGTAACTCCATAAATTTTACCGGTGGAAAGTATTTAACATTGCAATGGAATTTATCAGTGTAGGATTGTTGCTTCTATTGTGTATAACAATGGATGTGTGATAGAACTTGACAAAGGTTCTAATTTGAGATGCATGTAATCAAAATGCACCTCTCCAAGAAAGTGCAGAGAGGAAGGAAGAAATTCCTAATGCCAAGCATGTATGAGTCATAATCTTTCTGGAGAAACAGATGTGGTGGTAGAGACTAACGTGTGTTAAAAAAACTTTACAGTCAGAACGCTAAGAAAAGTTCCATGATTTTTAGATCAGAAAAGATAAACTCTAAAACTGAATTTTAGACTTTAAATTTGTGTCAACTATTTTTCCTACTGTCAATAATCATTAACAGAAACGCTCCAAATTAAATTAATATGTAGGTCTACTTAAAAAGCAAAACAAACGAACAAACAGCTAAAGGAATGATTGGAAGAAATGCCCTGAGAACTGAAAGATGGCAAAGTGCCAACTGAGTGATAAGGAACTGAGACTGAGGACCTGCTGCCTAGGACAAGTGCATTTGACAATTTGGCTCAAGATGGAATCTGACCCTGAGCAAACAAGCTCTTTGGAAAAAATGTCATTCAGGAAACGCACATGAGATGTTATAACTCACCACATTTCTTTCCCTGTCTAGAAAGAAGAAAGTTGAGAAGAGTGTTACAGGATAGCAAACCCTTAAAGCAAAGAAAGGAGGGAGACAGAGAGAGACAGAGAGCTAGAGAGAGAGAGGGAGAGAGAGAGGTGAAGACTATAGCAAAAGAAAAAGGGAAGGAAGGATAGACAGTGGGAGGATCAAGACAATTGGAGGGATGGAGACAATGGACACAGTAATATTGTTTTCTTTTTTTTCATTTTAAATGATATTTACTAGAAATTCTGCCTAGTTTCTTTTTAAATTTCCAATTCTGCTGCCAACATTGCCCTCATTTGGCAGCTTTGTCTTGGATAAGAAATTTACTCACTTTGATGTGAGCTCCTTCCACTTTAATAATATCTTAGTTTTAAGCCTGGAAGATTACCAGACAGCCTGAGGTCATGTTTCAACTGAATCAGAGTGTTGGACAGCAGAGTAGCTAGAGACGCTCTACTTTTTCTTTAGATACAAACCATACTTCCTATATTTCTCTATCTGAATTTTATAATTTCAGTCATGTATCTGTCCCTTATAGGGGTAAAAGAGAATATTTTCCTCTGCCACTTTGAAGTATGTTGATGTAATGTCTATGTAGGTAGCCCATGTAGTCCCCAAATTTGCATTTCCTTTCCCATGCCTTACCATTGTTAGAATTACTGGAAGACTACCTTAACTGTGTTCAATTAATTTCAAGACACAGTGAGGAATATAATGCCCTGAGATAAGTGGCAAAGATTATCTATCAGAGCATTTTTAGTGTGATGTTCTGTAGAGATGGCAATATTCAATAGATAAAGATGAGGCTCCCAGAGATGAATAAATATTTTCAAAGTTGAAATATGATAACAGAAGGTATTCATCTGGACTCATTATACCTTCCATGCCATTTATAGAAGAAACATTTAAGGAGAAAGGTAAACAATAGAATGGCTAGAATCAAGTGAGACAAATTAGATGATCATTTCTGCCCTTTAATATAATCATAATTTTCCTTCTGGAAAACATGAAATTGCATTGTTTCACTGTCTCTTTAAAAGAAACAGGAAAGGAAATTTGCTTCAGACAAACATATGTAAGCAGAAATAGTGTGTATAAGACCATGTGTGTGTATGTGTGCATGTGTTTTCTGAGCATTTAACATATTTTTGCTTGTTATATGGATTGACTTTGCACATCTCACTAAAATGTTTAATTACTGATGTCTAAATGAAACCCCAAATACAATACAATACTTATTTTTAATCACTGACAGGAATACTAAGCTTCAGTTGACATTTCTGTTATCATTACTGTACAAAATCACTTTGTATTTTTCCAAAGTGTTAGGGATGAGTTTTTCTTTTGCATTTTCAGAATTCTTAGACAAGAGATCTCTAGCCATTGCTTAGCAATTCTTTAGTAGAGTTGGACAAAAATTCACAGTAAAAGGAGTAATTGATTTACAGAGTCAGAAAAGTCAATAGTGGAGAAAGAGAAAATACTTACATGTCACTGACATATTTTATAAGAAGTTTCAATTTGAATATGAGTTAGAATATGGAACATTTCTCTCCTTTCAATGATATGTATCTTTACCCTGCAAATATGTTTCAGTGTCACATGGCTAATAAATCATGTATGTAGTAACTGATAAATAACATTTGTAGTTGTTCCTTTTCTCATCAGTTTGACAAAAAACAACATAGGAAAAAAAGTGGATTATTTGGCTCCTAAGTTTGAGAGCCACTATGTCCACTATGGTAGGATTAGATTTTGGTGCAGGAACAGCTGTAACTATGGAAAGAGGGAATATGAGACTGCTGGTTACATTGTGTCTGTGGTCAGAAAACAGACAGAAAGGAATGCTGGTCATTTCTCCTTTGTTTAATTTTTTTATTGTTTGAAAATTTCATGCATGGATTTTATAATTTCATTATTTCTACCACTCCAGTCCCTTCCCAATCCTCCTATGTCCCCACTCAGTTTCTTGTCCTCTTCATTATTATTGTTACATATGCATATGTACATTTACAAATACACTTATGTATGTATAGATAATACACTGAGTTCATTAAATGGTGCTCATGTGTACATGTATTTAGGCTGTCCAGTTGGAATTAGATAATCTCTCAGGGGACAGGTCCCAGGAAAAAACTGATTTTTTTTTTTTAATGTGCATTATTGTATTGACTGCATGTATGTGAGTGCACCCACGTCGTGCAATGCTGCTGAGGTCTTTGGATTCCCCTGGAACTGGAACTGGCATTAAAGACGGATCATAGCAGCCATGTGTGTGCTGGGAATCAAACTCAGGTCCTCTGCAAGAGCAGTCAATGCTCCTAACCACTGAGCCATATCTCCAGCCCCGAAAACTGATTTTAACTAAGCATCCACAGATTGTATTGCTTCAACTTGAGGTGGGACCCTGTGATAATTTTCTTCCTCCAAACTGATGTGTTAACTATTTGGTCATTATGCAGATCTTGTTAAGCTACTGTGAAGATTTTACCTGTGCAGTTTTCCTATTATGTTCAGAATACATTAACTAGCAGTAGGCATTCTGTTCGCAGTCTCTTACATTCTTTCCTCTCCCTCTTGTGCAATATTCCCTGAACTTTAGGTGCAGATACTGCATTGTAAATGTTAGGGCTAGCACCTCACATTCACTTATTGGTTGCATATGACACTGTTGTAACTTCTTCCTAATTGTCACACTACAACAAACCCCTCTTTATTCTACTTCATTTTTCTATTTTCAATAGTGTAATGAAATTTAGTTACTCAAGAGACAAACCTCTGTGTGTATCTACAAGGATGCTTCCAAATAGGTTTAAATGAATTAGGAATAGTCATTCTGAATGTGGTATGGTGGGCTTTGTTCAATAGCCTGATTTTCCCCTGCTTAGAAAGAAGTACAGAAACTCATATCTGAGATATTTGCTGAAATCACAAACACCCTGTTTCTAACAACCAGTAACAGAGCAAACAATTTATTGTTGTCATGATAAAAAAATAATTTCTGATCTGATAGGAAATCAAGGATACAAGGGTAGAATGAAGTGCCATAAAAGAACACTTCAACATAGTGTGATGATTTTAAGTGTAATTGTACCAGTCCTCCTTTTCAAAATATTAATAACGAAAGAGACAATATTGAAGAGAAGTGAACATGGTTTATATGTTCTTCAACTCCCAAAGTGAAAGAAAGAAAGAATTGAAGGAAGGAAGGAAGGGAGGGAGGGAGGGAATGAGAGAAAGAACAATCTTTTTCATTGAGATAACCATACATATGGAAGTTATGAAATTGTTGTGAAGGTTTCCTTATAACATTGAATAAAATTTGCTCTCATTGCTTTTGTGAATCTGGTGTCCCACTCCGTTTAATAGAATAAAATGTTCTTGCAAAACTGTGACAACATTGCCAATGTAGTTAATAGATGATTCATCAAGACTATTTGATCTCAAACTCTGGGATTTTATCTAATTGTCAAAATATGTGAATCCACAGATAGGAGCTATCTGTGTCTCTGAAATGTTTGATACTAGAATAAGAATTAGTCAAATGTTACTCAGAGTCCTCACAAGGACTTTGAAATACATCTTCCCAATTACATTCACTTCCTTTTCAAATCACTATTCCAAAATTGCTTGTTGCATATAAAAATTCCTGGGCAAAAATGCAAAGATTTTCCTAATTAGATATACAGAAGGGTAAACAGTTTGGCATGCTGAAGCACCAGCAGATGACTCCAAGGCAGGCAATCCAAGAATCTTATTTGGGAGAACCTAGTTACTTCAAAGGTCTTATTTATTTACTTATTTGATTACTTACATCTGAAAAAGTTGCACCCCTTGTGTTTCACATGGCATCGTTCTTGATTGTCAGTTATATCACATGATATCTGCAATTGTAGTCCTTTGACTACATTTCAATATTTTTGAGACAATGATGTATGTCAGTATTTGTTCCTTAACCAAGACTCAGCTCAGTTTGGGTGATGTAATGAACATGAGGTATTTGAATGACTTCCTTGCTGTTGGAATGATAAGTACTGTTTTCAAATGTCATCAGAGAAGGTAAGGCTGATTGAATGCAGGCTTTTATCAGCTTTATAAGTCAGCTTCTCTGCTCTTAAAACTACAATCCATTTGTGCTGATTGAAGCAGAAACAGTTCTTTCAAAATACTTCGGGTAACACAGAATTACCAAGAAGCCAAGAAGCACAGGGCTGAGGCTCCTTTTCTAGGAAAACTATGGGAAGAAATGATAGCAGGAGAGAACTAGTTCAGATAAAAACACAGTTTCACTAGTCATGGCTGGCTCTAAATTGAAGGAACTTCACTGTTTTTTAACTTTATTGAGCTACATGGAAAAGTCTTCTGAATTGATAATTGGAACTTCACCCATTGCAGCCCATCATGAAATGCCTCTCATTCTTGCTTTACCATAGGAAAGGTTGAAAAAGATTTGCATTCTTATGCTGATTACATAAATCAGCATCCCACAACTGGTTGGAGGAACACAGACTGACCCCCCATGTCCTAGCCATAAAGAAAAGGAATTTATTTCTTTTCTGTAGTGTATAACACAGAAGCTTTCACTAAAATAAGAAAGTTAATTTAAAAAAAAATATCAGACAGAAGATATATAACTCTTCTATCAGCTGCTCCATTTACCTGCTAAATACTAATCCAGAGTTCAATGTGAATATCCCTTACCCCCCTCCCCAGAAATCTTAGAATATCCTCAGTTCAATAATTATAATAGCTTTAATATGGTCCTAGTGGTACAGAGCTTTTAGAACATCTAAAAGCTACTGAATTGTCACATTTGGATAATCATAAGAGAAAATATATCCTCCAAAAGTTTTTGATTAGCTCTAGGATATAAATTTGAGTGGCACATTGGTATATGAGGGTAAAGCTCTTTCTTGTCTCCAGATAGTGTTCATAAAAAGGTGAAAATAAAAACTTGGAAAGACAATAAAATTTTATTGCTAGAATGAACTTATTGGTATGGAAATGAAAGTCAGGTGAAAGTTATTTAAAATGAAGAAAAGTGGAATGCCAGATCTTAACAAGGACATGAAGATGCCTGAAGCCTGATGCAGGGAGCATGTAAAATACTTTAAGCTATTTTGCATGAAATTCAAAATGAAACTACAGGAATGATGAAAAATTTCTTACATTATAAAGCATTTCACACACATTCATATTATACAAAAATATCCCAAATATCCATTCTGGTTTTCAAGAATTAATCCAGATAAAATAATGTTTCATAGCTTATTGTTGAGTTCAATTTATTTCTTTTTATTTTACTCAAGAAAATTTAAAGTAAAATGAATATATTAAACCTTTTAAAGCATAACTTACAAAAGTATTAAATACTTTGAAATTTTTTGCGCAATTATTCCCATAGAAATTTAGAGAATTTTTTCATTTCCCTGACTGAAACATTAAATTGATTAAATATAAATTCTTTATTCCCCTTCCCCACAGTTCATAGAAAACCCTGTTTTCTAGTCTGCAGATCATGGTTGTGCATTTCTGACTTTTTTTCTTTTTTTTCACTTATCTTAGGCTTTTGATATGGACACACGTTGTTTCAGCTCTTCTGAAGTGAATCATTGCTGTATCCATCCTTCCCACTTAGGAAATTGGGAAGTATTCAAAATACGATATGCGTTTTCATATTCAATATGAAAGGCAACAAATTGGGGCTGAGGAGATGGCTCAGTCAATAAATCACTGTACCAGTGAACACCAGGACGTAAGTTCAGATTCACAGAACTCATGTAAAAATGTTGGGCATGGTAGCCTGCACCTGTAATCTAGTGAAGAGAAGAGGATCCCTGGAGTTTCCTCGCTACCTAGTTCTGCTGAATCAGTGAGTGCCAGGTTTGGTGAGAGACTCTGCCCCCCCCCCCAATAAAAAAACAGGGGACTGGAGATATGGCAACCATTCTTTGTTATTTCTGTGGAAACTGATATTAAACAAAATTAACAATTCTTTCTAGAGCTACTTTCTTGGATTTTTAGCATCATTTTTAGTGGTATTTTGTGCCAGTCAAAGGGCTCAAAGGGCTCAGTGTGTTAGAGTACTCACTACATAAAATGGATGACCTGAGTTTGAGCCTGGTAACTCACAGTGGAGAGAACTGACTTCTCCCAAAAGCTGTTCTCAGCCCTCCAGGAGAGCACTGCAGCATCCCCATCCCCTACCATAATAAGCAAAAATAAGAATTAAGCATAGCATCTTATACTCTTTAAACATACTTTAGAAATATGTTATAAATAAAAAATGTGTGTTTGGATATAAATTTTGAGTCTCTGTAAGAGTGTATTGAATTTAATGATTTTGAATCACAATTATTTTATTGCTATCAGGTAGGAAGCTTAAAAACACATAGGTTTGAGCTCCTTTTACATCTTCAAATAATATAATTCTGACAAGTGTGTTAAAGAAAGAAATTTGTTGGACAGGAGAGATGGCTCAGCAGTTAAAACCACTGGTTGTTCTTGCAGAAGACCTGGGTTCGAATCCCAGCACCCACATGGCAGCTGACAACTGTCTATAACTCCAGTCCCAGGGGATCTGACAGCCTCTTCTGATCTCCGCGGGCATTGCAATTACCTTCATGCAGGCAATATACGCATGCACATAAAATAAAAAATAATAAATAAAATTTAAAAAAAGAAAGAAATTTGTCAATTCATTGATTTTTCTGTTGAATTAATCCAGAATTAGCCGCCGAGAGCAACAGCCACATTCTGTTTGACATGCTCTATTTCACAATATAATTCCCAGTTTTCCACTTCTACTGAGACTTTTACAGACTATTTTTCATTAAAACTATGGCATATTTTGATTTTCCCCTAAAGTTTTCTTAGGAAGAGAATGTCTCTGAGACTAGTCATTTATGTTGAACTCCCCCTTGAGGAGCTCCTCTATTAACTGGAGCAAAAATGTTTGAATAGCAAATGTCATTGAATCTCTCTGGACCTTTCAAGCCACTGCTGCTTTGAGAACATAAAGCAAGTTATCACTACATTATCTGAAGGAAAAAAGGAAACAAGAGGAACCTTGTACGTGCTGCCAGGCTATAAGTGGCCTGAAAACTTTGAATAAATTCACCAGTGAATACCATTCACTTTGTATCTATTATGTGTCAAGCATTTAACCTACTTATAAGGTTGCAATGAACAGCAAGAAATGGTCTCATTCCCTATTGAATATAAGACTGACAGAGGACAAAAGAAAATTTCAAATAAAAGAATAATGTGCTAAATAGAAACTGAAGTATGCATGTTGGTGGCACATCAAGGGGGAAGGGATCTGTCTTGTAGAATTAAAACATGTAGGTTCTTGGTGTTATAAGACTAGTCACTTCAAACTTCAAACTTTACTTGTTGGCTTGAAAAACAGGTATGTCATTAGCTCTGGCAATCACAGAATATGTAACAACTATACCTGTTTATGTGTCTACAGTGGGATATGCCTATTCTGAAGGTCTTTCCTGTCCTGAGATACTAAGTTGACTCAACTCATGCCCATGTAATCATTCATCCACTGCATTTTAGGCCAGATTTGTTCCTATGAGCAGTCAGAGGACACAGAGAAGGCATAGAAATGAAGAACTGAAGAAAAAGCAAGTTCTGCCCAGATTTGAGGGATGGGACATAGGTGTTTCCTTTTGACAATAAGAAGAGCAAAGACCATTTGTGTGGAGTACAGGACCAGGGAAAGAACAGAATTATTCTGGATATATTTGTAGATAACTTATTAGAGCAGATAATAAAATGCAGATTATTTTTTTTTATTTTTTAATCATTATTTTTTTAATTAATTTTTTTTTCATACAGAAGAATTCATTCCAAAGCAATTGACATTGAGACGTTTTCACATGCGTTTCTAATCTCTATATACATGACTATCACTGGTCACAGTCGCCCACCTTCTGAGCTCCTCGGCATCTGAGCATGAATACAAACTCGTCAGATAGACAGCCTTCCTCTCCCACTAGAGGCTCCATACTTTGCCATCCCTGTCACTGTCCACTGTGTTGTCAGCACCCTCATCCATTTCCCCCTGTCTGCCCTTCTGGTAAATCTAGTCAGCCAGAGGTCCCTGTTCCAGGAGGGTCAGCTGTTCCTCATCTACGGCAATCCATTGTCAGTATTCCTTTGGATAGAATTGGGGTCTGCTGTTCATTTTTCCAGTAGTATGTTGGGTTACTGTCTGGAAGAGCCTTTATCTATCCTAGCCACCAACTCGACTGAAGGTATCGCCTGTCTGGCTTTGTTGTTTGTTGAGTAACTTTTAGTTATGTATATGTATGCTCTTATGATATTATGTTGGCCCCTTTAATCTTTGGTTATACTTCCCTTTTGGGTGTTTAAGGACATACAATTGGACCAGATAAACTGATTTGTTTTTACTCTTGGTCGTTAGAGGATTTGTTCCTCAGGGGTCCCATGGGGTTGCAGATTATTTTAAGCTTTGGTTACAGACTACCAAAAATTATAGAAAAAAGGCATTTTTTGAAACAATAAGCAGTAAGAGAATGGTTTCCATTTAATATTTAATAAGCTCATTCTATTTTCATATCAACACTATACATTCAAAATTTAGATTATAGTAAGGACTCTGAAACACAGAAAAATAGTCAGTCACTCCAGAGAAGATGAATAGGTGGTAAATGGTAGGTGGTAAACTGGCATAAATTGTTTGACTCACTTGATGCTGCTTTAATTTGTGTTCTACCATCTACATGTAAACAACACAGATATTTTTCCCAAGCTAAGACAATCTTGTCTGTATAACACAGTGTATGCTTTATTTCCTTGTTTGAATCATTTAATCATTTTCCACTTATGCATGTATTTTATGTATTTTTGTTTCATATCACACGTTTGTTGTTTTAGAAAATATTGATTGCCTACATAACATCATGTTTCCTTTTCTTTATGTTTGGTATTGAAATGAAACTATAGCTTCTTTATTTACTGACTCTAAAATCCATATGACTAAGAACCTCTTTCCTTACCTTTAGAATTGTGTCCTGTGTATTCTAAGCTAATTAACACATGATATTCTGAAGATAATACCCTTAGAAAAAAAGCAGGCACTCATGTTGAATAAAACTAGCTGGAGGTAATAACTTTGCTAATCTGTTGACCAGGGAAAGAAAAAAAATAACAAAAGCATATTATAAACAGAGAGGGCAGCAGTCATAAATAACCACCCTTCAGGAAATGAATAGAGGATGAAATAATGTAAACATTTTACAGTGTCTCTCGCAGTTAATCTCACTTTCAGTTCAAAGTACAGGATTTTGTTTTTACAAAAATGTTAGATCACATTTGTTGCCATTGTAATCAGACCTACTCTTTGCATGTTATTAATTGTGGCTAAAAGAAAGATATACTGATTTATGTCTTGCTATTAAATTTCAACTAATATGTAAATATGGTGTCATTTAATTCCTATGATTCCTTGCCTTATGTAACTATTTTCCATAATATTTATATCTTCTAATTATATAATTTTTACAAAAATAAATATTGGCATTTTAATTTGTACAAAATCCACAAGCAATCTCTTTATTGTAGTGTTTAAATGTTATGATTTATCAAGTTGAAGTTGATGAATGAATGAAACTGAATCTCATACTTAGATTTGTTCAGTTAATGAATTCTCCTTATACAAGGCTTCAAAGATTACACAGTATAGCTTATAAAAAAGAAGAAGATTGTTTAATTGAAATTCATAAAAATTCATTTAATATCACAAAGTTTAAATTAGTATAACTGCTCAGATTATAATTGTTATATATATATATAACATTTTTTTGCAATAAAACCAAAATTTCTGTGTATTTTATAATTTGATTTAACAAAATTTATCTAGACTTGTTTAGTTTAATTAAACCTATACAATTTGTTAGAAGATATTTCAGGCTAAGTCATAATTTACAGAACTGACACTTTGAGTTGAAGAAAACATTTAAAACTGAAGAATTTATTACAAATAACAAAAGGAAATAAATTATGCTTTAGTGGAGAGAAGAAAATTCAACAAGAGTCATGATCAGCATGAATTAGCAATTGAGTGTGTGAGAAGCAAAGCCTCAGAAAAGAGATAACTAACAAAATACACAGAAGATAGTGCATGATTTATTAAATGAAAGTTTCTTGGACATTGGTTCTCCTTTACTTCAGAAATTCCTCTTTATGTGTTTAGTTTCTAGTTGAAAAACAAGATGCATTTCAATATTGAACATAATTTTCTAAGCAAAATAACAAACAGTCATACTGAAGAATAATATTGAATAGGGGCACAGCAGTGTGTCACATGTAAAACAGTAAATGAGGAACGTATGAATCTGGAATTATAAACATGGAAAAAATAAGAGACCTATGTGTTTTTGCTAAATTAGTTGAATAATGAAATCAACATATTGATAAGGTAAACTAAACCTTACATTCTATTAAAGATTTTCCAATTTCAGCTCATATATGAAATCTAAAAGATTCTTAAATATAAATTAGACATAAACTTAATGGTTATTTGTATCTGATAAGAATATGACATTTACAGCAGGGCAAAGCCAAGTTTTGAAACTGTATTACAAACAGTATTTTTATAGTTTAATGAGATTCTTTTTAAGGTTAGCTTGTTATTTATCGAAGACAATTTTACTCTTATTCTGCATTTCCTGCCTAGATAACACAAATTTAAATGCCCGCCTGCTAAGCGTTTCATGAAGTTGGTTCCTTATCTTTAAATTCATAGGGTATTTATTGTCAGTGACCACTTTGGAAGATATGAACAATGAATAAAAAATGAGTGAATAAATGCACCATGGACATTCTGTCCTATGTGACAATGTGAAAGAAACAGAGTCTCCTTGAAAGAGCATAAGCAACATCAGCGGAATTGGTAGCTTCACCATAGTATTTCTCCTGTTTGTTAAAATCAATATTAAATTATGTTATAATCCTTCAAAGAAAGAACTTGATCATGAGCTATTATGTGTACATATACAATTTATATAATATGTAGTTTCATATATGTATATTCATGTATTTGTAATTTTGCTGAAAAAAATAAATTCAATCAAATACAGAATGAACAAACATAAACAATGAGACTATAGGAAGGAAAAACTGATAGACCTGAATTAGCCACAATGCCCTGCTTTAATTTCTTTGTAGTGAAACTTGTAGCTCTGAAATTATAACTACAATGAAGAAAAATTTATGTCATTCTGTTTTTTTCCTTTTTTACTTAAAGTTTTTGTTCTATAACCAAGTAATCATTGCCTAACAGAAAACAGTACAGTCTTATTTTTTTCTCATAAGAGTTTTGTAATTTAGGTTTATATATTAGTTTGCAAGGTATATTCATTTAGTGTTGATGCATGCCCTGAAGGAAAACTAAAAGTCATTATGCTCATTGTGCATCTCCAGATACTCTCGCACTACATGCTGAAGATAGTATTATTTCTCCAGGTCATTTTGATACATTTTTCAAAATTTAATGTGCTGTATATAATAAGACTTTGCTTTTTATTTTCTAATTCTATCCTACTGATCTACACATATATTATCTATTCTAATATCACAATCACTTGGTTACTCTAGCTTTGTAGTTAAGTAATAAAACATAGAAGTACAAGTCTTCAAGCATTTTCTTCTTCATCAATGTTGTTTCTATATTCTATTTTCTTACTAACTTCATTTTCCAGGATTGTGATCTGCATGTACTATGGAAGGGGTTGCTTACAGAACAAGCATTAATTTTCTCGCAGCACCTAAGATCAAGGTTTTACAAGAATTCTTTTTTGTGTATGATTCGATTTATGTCCTTTATATTGTCATCTGCTTGTTCTCAGTGCATTCCCACTGTCCTCCAGGCCTCTTCATTTCAATGCCCCATTGGGAAAGGTAGTGCCAGGCCAGTGAAGCTCAGTCCTCATAAAATATTTTTCTGGAATCAAGCTCAGACAATAGAGCTGGATGGTCTAAGAGTTTCTGATGTCCTGCCCCTGCAGGAACTAGACATTTAAACTGAAATGTGACCTAAAGGAAGAAGCAGCACCAGATTTCTGGCAGTAACAAATGGAGTAGGATTTCCATCGTAATGATCTGTAACTGCAGGAAGCAAGTTGACATCATATCTAAGAATGTTTTCCCATACTAGCCTTGATTGTAAGTGAATCTTCCTTTAATATAGACCTTGAGAATCACTTCCTGAGATATCAAGAGGTTATTTATGGTTTTTCACTTGCTAATAGTTATAGATAGGTGCAATGTTCAGCAAGCTTCCCCCACTACCATTTTGGAAAACTTGTCCAAAATTATCACTTATGAAGGGGAAATGGGAATACTGTGTTGAGGGGTCTAAGTGGGGAGGAATTTGGAGGATAAAGCAGAACACAGGGTTGAGGCAGGGTTGAGGATATTTGAAGAAGACTTGTGGAAAATTACTATTTTATAAGATTCCTGAAGAAGAGTTTAATTCAGGTTACTCTACTTGGGGGATAATGCTCTTCCCAGGAACCATAAATTATCAAACAAAATACCCAGTGTCCAATGTAGGATACCACCTATTAAGTTATTGATCATGGTGGGTCACAGCCACCACCAAAATTATATAGGCTATTGCCATTGATTTTGGTTGTCCAGTAAAGCATTATAAGATGTTATTGCTGAAGACATCATAAAATGTGAAAACAGTACATGGAAATATCAAGCTGGTTACTGACGCGGAAGCTTCCTTCCTGTAGGTTAGCTTTCATAGTACAGACAACCCTATGCAAGGTGTTGGAAGAGAAAAAGTCATGAATAGTCTTAACAAGCTCTGAACTCTGGGATCTACAATAATGCAAGATTGATGGTTAGCAAGATATGCCCAAGGCTGAATCATAGTTTGAAAGTCATGGGGTAAGTAATAACTTTCTGATTAGATTTAATGCCTGCTCAACAAGAGGGAACTGATAAATGGCAATGTAAACCTGGCCAAGAGCCTGTGCCTGGGAGATCCTATGCCCTAGAGGACAACCCACTGCTGTTCTTTTACTAAATGGACATTGCATTTGGAGTAATCAAACTACCTAAAAAAGAGTTGGCCTTATGCTGGTAGATTAATGAAACTCTCATGCCTCATCAGACAAACTTGTTAATACTGAGACATAAAACTTATCAAAATTCAGAGAATCTGTCTCCACAGAGTGCTTATCCATAAAGAGACATGTGTATCACACCTCCTCCATTACCCAATATTCAGGAAACATTATGGCTATGAGTACAGAAAGACTATAAGAACCAGGGATAGGAAAGACTGCTGTGAAATATTATCTTCTAGACATGACAGGGCAGTTGCACACATGAACTCAAAGCAGCTGTGGTTGACCACACAAACTCTGCATAATATCAAGCCTGTAAATAATCGAGCATGCAAAGGTCATGAGCCCCAACCCCTAGGTGAGGAGCTCTTAGCACTGGATGGGTTCTGGAGGAGGGAGAGTCAGTTTTCTTCATAGAAATGTCCCCTCGTAGATTGCCTTTGCTCTGTTGGAAAGTCTTCTAGCCACGCTTGTGTGGGGCACTACTTAGACTCGGTGGTTTATTAAAAAATTAAGAAATGGGCCTGAAATTGGGAGGTGAATGTAGGTACAATGGATTAAAGAGCAGTAAAGATGAGAGGAATGAGGGGCCAATTTGATCAAGTTGTATTGCATACAAGTATGACATTTTCAAAGAATATATTTTCTAAAGGAAATAAATGCTCATAACACAATGTGTCATTTTAAGTATTTTTCTTAATTTTTATTTACTTATTGTTTATGTGTATGAGCATTTAGCCTCCATGTATATGAGTGCACCCATGTCACTGAAAGCCCAAGAGGCAGAAAAGGCAATAAGACCCCCTTCTAAAATTAGAGTTACCGATTGCTGTAAGCTACCACATGGGTACTAAGTTACAGATGGCTGTAAGCCACCATACGGGCACTAAGTTATAGATGGCTGGAAGCCACTACATGGGTACTAAGAATCTAACCCAGGTCCTACACAAAAGCAGCCTGTGTTCTTAACAGCTGAGCAATCTCTCCAGCCACACTTTATATGTATCGAAGCCCAAGAAAGCTTCATCATTGTCCTGTGACATTAGAAGTATAAAATTAAAAGACAAAATTCCATCTCATTGAATTCAACATTCTTTGTGTGCCTTTATTATAGGCCAATATGCCTATC
This sequence comes from Nannospalax galili, assembly GCF_000622305.1. NCBI lineage: Eukaryota > Metazoa > Chordata > Mammalia > Rodentia > Spalacidae > Nannospalax > Nannospalax galili. The sequence continues at coordinate 794,201 of NW_008337804.1, read as the reverse complement.
TCCTAGGCTGTTCTGTGTCAGTAAAGATAGAAAGAGCTTTGTAACTCTTCAGTTTCTATTTACAAATTTCAGATTAATTCAGTGATTCATTAGTTAATAATAGCATACTCAGAAATTGGGTTTGTATTCCATCTTCTTCATTAATACTTTAATACATTGTGTGACTATTTCATATGCACTATAAATTAGATGATTTCAAATAATATACATTTAATCTAAAACTTGTCTATGTTTGGCAAATGTACTTCTCTAAAATTTAGTTTTTTGGTCTTTTACATGAACCAATTAAATTAGAAACTGCTTTATTTTCTGTCACAGCAGTGTTTCCAGATTTATATGGCACCTCCAAGCTTCAAACATCAATTACAGTTTTCTCCAAAAATGTGATTCTCGTGCTGGGGGTGTCACTCAGTGTGTAGAATACATATCTTGCATGGACAAAGCCCTTCCAACCCCAACACTAGATGAGCCAAGTGTGTTGGTACAGGTCTGTGATCCTTCTTCTTGGGAGGTGGACTGAAGAGAATCACAAATTCAGTGTGATTTTCTACTACTTAAGGCCATTTAAGGCTAACTTGGGATAAATGAGATCCTCTCTAAAAACTAAAAAAATAAAGGAAAAGAAATAGAAGCATGATTTTGTTCAGTAAGGAAATGGTTTTAAGGACAAGAATCGAGACTAGTTGTGAGTACTGAGAATGAAATAGTCCTGAGGATTTCAGTGATTATTATTGGAAAAATACTAAATTTAGTTTTACTTTGTAATATCACATTGACATTTACAAGTACATTGTAAGGCAATGTCACACTTCAGCTCTTGATCATGCCATAGCATGTCTTCTCAAAGTCTGTTTGAAGTACACATGGGAATGTCTGAGTAAATATGTGCTGGGGTATATTTATTAAGAATAACCATGTCTTTATAAAGTAAGAACTCATGGAAAAATACCATTCTGATGAAAGTTGCAGAAATAAGTGGTGGGAATAAGAGATTAGCAATTTCCAGATTACAATTGAGACTTAGGAAACATACATTCTGAAATGTTTTATGTGAAAACTCTATGCTATTATTATTGTTTTATAATCATAAATCTCCACCTGAAACATATAAATGTTGTCTTGATATAGCAACAAATGGACTCTGATTACAGACAGAATAAAATGTGAAACTGTATATTTTCCACTTTTTAACTTTTTTAAAGAAAAACAGAGAAAAAAGCAATAGGGACAAAGAATTTGTCTAGGATGTTTATAATCTTAAATATCCATAAATATTGTATTATATATTAAATCCAGGTAAGAGAAGATAGATTAAATACAAAAGTAAATTATGCCTATTTTCATCTGACTATATATATAAAAATACGTGTTGTTTCAAAGGATCTTCTACAGGATGCAAATGATTATACAGGTGAATGGTCTTTCTTCTCCTCGTGTTCTATAATGGGATGTTGCTTCAATTGTTGTCTCTGATGGAGGCTGTGTCAGATGTGCTCCTGTGAGTTTTTAAAGCAGATTAAGTTCCTGGGGGTTAATTTCTACTTCCATGGAAACTACTCTGGTATATCCAAGTTTTAAATGACTTCCTGCAGGCTGATACCTGGAGGCACTTGCTTGAAGCAACAGGCTCTTGGGACTGAAGCAACACATAAAACAAAGTGTTTTGTTACCATCATCTACATTAAACATACTATTTTCAAATTGTATGTCTAGAATATGCTTACAAACATTTAAAAATGTTTTGTTCATTTAATTGATTAGAAATATTGAAAGTTTAACAACATCCCTGCTGACATGTATGAGTGTATGTTGCACTATTGATGAGATAATTATCAATGGGTTATTTGTTAATTAACTAATTTGACAAGCAATGATCTTATTGATAACAGTATAATAGTAGTTAAGGCACAGTTGGTGACCCAAAGCCCTGAGCTTTCTAGTATGAAAACTGACTTTCAAACAAAATATTCTAAGAAAAAACAAAAGTACAGTTATTCATGTAATATGTACATAGGGGTGTTTAAAAAGTACCCTGTCTCAAAAAGACCAAAAAAAGAGTATGCTATACTTAAATATAGATATTAATAAGTCATAGTGACTTGTTAGAACAAGTTGGAAGCCTAAAGAGCAGTGATAAGAAGACAGAGGATGCAGAAAAGAGACATAAACTGATTTGTGAACCAATGTAGACTAGAAGAAGTTACTGTGGATTATATAAACAAAAATTCAAATATTCAACCTCAGATAGCATTCTGAAAATAATAATAATGTAAAGGATGGCATAATCACTAAACACCTCAATGACTATATCTTATTGAAAAGGAGAAGCCTTTAGACACTATGCACCAAAGGAGAAACATAGGTTGATTTCAATGTTTTCACTGATTCCTCAGACTATAATGGGTATGTGACTGGAAAAACTAAAAGCAAGAGACATAGAAAGGAATGTTAGGAGACTAGTTAGGAGACTAGACTAGCTGAAAGTTCAAAATAAAATAGTGAATGATAGGACAGAGAGGAGAAAGTATTGAGCGTTTGCATGGAAATATATCAAATCAAAATAAATTGACAAAAAATTAGTTTTGTGGGACAGGCACCAAGATCACTCACACTTTTAATTCCCTAGTGTGTTCCATATTGATTTATATGTTATTTCATATGATTATTTGAAGATACTTGTGGATTCCTCACTGAGAGATGACCATACATACATACATGTAGTTCCATACATGTATCTGGGATCCACCACACAAAAATAGTTACTAAATTGAACCAATAGACACTGTTCCTCAGTGTTAACTATCAGGCAAGCAGAGCAATGATCCAAGCACAGGGTCTGAAAACTTCCAAAATATCCATGTTGCTACATGGTATAGAGAGAACTGGTGAAAAGGGAAAAGTCACATAGCAAGCTTGGGACAAAACAAAGGGCAAACGAAAGGTTCAACAGAAGATCTGGTGATTATCTTAGTTCATAAAGAATATGCATTGTACATAGGGCTGGAGAGTTGGCTCAGCAGTTTAGAGAACTGACTGCTCTCACAGATGACCTGGGTTTGATTCCCAGCATCCACATGGTACCTAACACTGTCTGTAACTCCTCTCCCAGGAGAATCTGATGCCCTCTTCTAACCTCTGTGGGCATTGCGTGATATAGGTGCACTTTCATACATGCAGGCAATACACTCATATACATAAAAATAAAAATTAAAAAAACATATATATTTTTAAAGAATATGTATCATATATATGAAAACACATTTTTCTTTATAATCTCAATCAAATCAGAGACATATATAAATAATATGTTTTAAATAGCTTTCTGGCTACATTGACATATATTCATCTGTTTCCATATAAACACATTTTACTCACAATGTGCTAATGAATTCTTATAAAACTTGAATTAATTAGTGATTGACTCTTGTTTTTTATACTTTTAAATTTTTTCTATCATACATTTTGCTTACCTTCTGTTTAAAAGTTCATTCTAGGCAAATCTCATGTCAAGGATTTCTAGTACTCAAAATTCATCATTGACATTAATAAAGTTGTGAGTATATATTGATAACCTAAGAATCCAAATGGAGGATTGACTCCTGATTAAAAGAAAGGTAATTTTGAACTAGTATTTGTATTACTAAAAAACTACTGAAGGAATTTTAAACAATCATTGAGACAGTCATTTGAGGAGTTAAGGAAGGGAACGGTTGCATGTGTAAATATAAAACATTAAATTGGTTATTCTTATTCTTTACTCATGTTATAATTCCTTGTGTTTTAAATATATTTACTAAGAATTAATATTTGTATGTTTCTAACTGAAAGATGATTCATTTTGATATCTGGCAGCCGTTCAGCCATTGTTAACTTCTACCTTTCCCTAATAATTTAAATATGGAATTCTGCACTCTGTGACAAATCTAATAGATTGGCTCACTAAACATAGAGCCTCTTCTACCCTACTGCCTTGTAATGCAGAAGTTGTATAGTTAACAATGAAACAAAAGTGAAAAAATTTCCTTTCAGTTGGGTTATGTGAAAGTGTACTGACAGTGGCCACATAGGCCAGATGATAGAGTCACTAGTTTTACTGGTGGAAGTGTAGCATAATACCAGTGCTCTGATTACTGCAGTTCTGGTCTCCTAGTCCTTGGCTTAGAACCAATAACTAGGTTCCTGTAGTTTATTGACAACAGTTGTCATGCTGGGTTTACTCATAGCTTTTAGGTGAGATCTGCAGTCCTAGACTAAAGTCTGCTTCTCTAGACCATCAAAAAAATTGTGTTCATCAAAGATCCTCTATTAAATCCTTTCTGTATATCTTACAGAAAACAAGTTTCATTAACAGTGAACAGCTTTGGATGAAACATTCTGCATTGAAACTTAGTATAACTTTTATATTTTTCATTTCTACTGAATGTTACAAATTTTCAAGTTTAATGAAATCTATAGAAACTAATAAGCAACTAATTTATTCAGTATGATATAAGATATATCCAAGTATTTATTAATAGTTATGAAACATTTTGACTCAAAGTATCTATATTATAATGGGAAACTTTAATATGATAAATGCTTAACATTACATGGATATAAGTATTCACATTTTCACTTATGATTTATGTATTTGTCAACACCAAATAAGTGTTAAAATCATGTAAATCTGGCCAAGAAATATTATCTTAACATGCACACAGTCTGGAACTAATGGTTTATACGCTACTATAAATATGACACTTCTAACTCTGAAAAGTCTATGTTTCCATTGTCACTTTACTAGTCATTAAATGCAGCATTGTGACAGTTGCTGGAGGTGTATGTGTGGCCCAGGACTGTCTCGATTCAATGCTAATGAATAATTTTTGTCAAGAGGCTTATGTAAGAACAGAATGGCTTTAAGAGGCACATTTTGCTAAGGTGTTTTGTTGGCTACTGTGGGTGTAACCCGAAGGTTCCCTCTGAAAAGCTGGAGCTAATTCAAGTCTCATGGGCGACAGAGCACACTGGGAAAGGGAGGTGGAGTTGCCACCATATCAGGCACCAGCGAATGCCCAGTCAGAGAAGTCAAGGGCGGGATGTGTGCATTTCAAGTATGGAAAAGAAGCCTATAAGAATCCGTGTTTTTGTACTGCCCCCCCAATGTTATATAATCTGCGCAAAATCCAAATAGGATGCCTTATATAGGCTGGGACCTCAGAGGGTGTGGGTTCGAGTCTTGGGGAAGGGGGGATTTACTAAAACAGTGGTATAGTTCTCATTCTCATAAAAGTATGCTCCACTGCAGTGACAGGGATGGCAGAGTATGGAGCCTCTAGTGGGAGAGGAAGGCTGTCTATCTGACGAGTTTGTATTC
>NW_008337804.1:764117-788267 GCF_000622305.1 Nannospalax galili | reverse complement strand
ATAAATAAAATCTTTATAAAAATGACAAAAAAAAAGTATGCTCCACTGGACCTCACGTATTTTGACATACATGTTAAGTTCTATAAAGTCAAGCATTTGTACCTAGATGTCCTTCGGTGCAAATTCAGCCACTGGATCATAAGTAAGGCATACTCTCCCTCAACTAGAAGTCAGTCTCAAATAGTTCTCATCCTAGGGCCAGCCCATCAACCTCTGGGCCCTGGTTTAATTGCACGGATCCTGCGCTCAGTGCCATCATTTCCATGAATTCACATGTGCAAGCTTCCAGTGGCCTGAAGTCCTCTACTTTCCTGTGTTCATGAATCAGCCCTGGCTGTTTCTACCCCTTCTTCTGAAATGGTCCCTGAGCAATGGATGGATGAAATTCAATTTAGGAACAACCACTATGGAAAGCAGTGTGGAGAATCAATTTTATTAAATTTGGAAAAATCTTATTTTCAATATGTTCAGAAATACTGCTTTAAAATAATATGTACTTTCAATGCAATCCTAAGGTAAGTGAACATATTGTCAAATCCGATCAGATTAACAAACATAGAAAAAGACTAAAGATCATTTCTCAAGTTGTTGATCAAAAGTATTATCTAAGAGATTGATGGAAATAGAAATGTTAAAGAGGAACTGCATAAATGATATTTATGCATGAGATTTTTCTTATTCTTTACATATAATTCTGAAACTTAACAGAAACATGATGCTGTGGCTGAAATCCTGTAAAAAAAGAAAACACAGCCACTTTGGAAACATGGATATATGGTGAATTCGAGAATTTTAGCTTATTTTATTGTAACATTGACTGAGAAATGTAAAATGACCAAAATATAGAAAATAACTTATTCTGCATTTTGACCAATTGTTAAGTTTTTATGGGTACCATGATCTACAAAAATTTCTCTGATGAGGTCTGAGAGCTGAAATAATATGTGGAGAGAGAGATGTGAATTTAGAGGGCAGTTTGATACTATATTATTTAGTAAGATAATAGGAGTAGGTTCATGAACTCCCAACCACGTGTTCTTTGCCATATTTTCAGTACCAGTCATGTGATTCCTCCTAAGAAGCAGGCATGCAATCCATTTAGAAAGCTGCTGATTACTTATGTAACATTCATGCCACTACTCCACCCATGAGCATGTCCTGCTATATTGGTCATTATTGCAGTTCACAGGACTTATAACTGGATAAGACTGCTCCCCGACCCCCAGGCAACTTACATAGGACCTTCCAGTGGTTGCAGAGTGTTCAACCTTCCACAGGTTAAAGGACCATAACTGGAGGGGAGCAGAAGGATTCTAAGTGTCCAAGAGGACCAGAGAAACACAATGTCTTCTGGCCATGACAAGGCTGCTGCATTCAGGAACTCACCTCTGAAATGGTTGCTTGTATGAAACACAAGATCAAGCCAATCACCATTCTAGCATGGAGCAGGATGGTGTTCATCGTTCAACAGTCCCCACTGCTAACTGAGGAGGTATGGACAGTTGATGGTGTCTGGGAGAGTGAGAATCAGTTTGCTTTAAGAATGCGGCTCTTTGAAGTTTGAACATGCTGCAAAGAGGTAGGTACCAGAGGGTTGGGCATGTAATAAAACGAGGAATATTAGGGAATCTCTGCCTAACAAACTGATCCTGCAAACACTGGTAAGAAGACGTTAGCATCTCCTCTGAGTTCTTAGACTGAGAGTTTTCTTGTTTTCTGCTATGTCTTAAGGAGATGATCTTGATACAGTCATTTTAGTATCAGAAACCAAGATTAGAGTCTCTGTTTTTAACCCTTCTTGGATGCATTCATTAGTATGGATGTGATGGGTCAAGCGAATCGTTGTAATAATGAAGGGACATAGCAAAGACCCTTATTATATTAAATATGGACTTGAAGCTGACAATACACAATTCAATACAAAACAATATTTTTTTTCAAAAACAGGAAAGAAATCAGTTTCAAAGTAATGAAATTATAAGGCACACAAATGCTCTGACACAATCAAGCACAGCTTATTCTGCCTGGGAGCAGTAGATATTTATTCAAATATCTACTTTACACAGAAAATCTTCATTGCATTTTCCTACTTCAAATTGCTCTCATCTAGCATGCCTGAAAACATGGAATGGTCTGTTTTGAAGAGTTTTAATTCATGCTATTTTAACTTCTGAAAGAAAATAGACAAAGAACAATTATTTCACTGTTAGATTATTTTTATATTTTTCAATTTGAATTAGAACTTTGACATTAGTTTAGCTATCAAATATGTACTAATGACTAGATAACAAATGTTTTGTGTTAACAAATTTATTATAATATTTATATTTCCTATTTTCATTGAATAATATTTGCAAATAAAGCAGCAAGTAGAATAAAATATATTTAATATCTATTTTGTGTGTCTGCATTCAGATGACAGTCAAAAGAGAAAACAGCATCATAAATGAAAATTTACTTGAATTAGTGATGAAATTGATGTTATTGAGCATTTATCATAAATATGATTCTGTTTCTGTGCTAAGCAATATTCCTCTGTGATGATTCTATTTAGCTTCAGCAGGACTTCTCTGTAATAATTCTGCTAATGCCTGCTTGATATAGGTGGGGCATGCACAGTAGACCATTCCTGCAGCTGATCCATGACCTCAAGAAAATTAAGCAGCTTTCTTCTATTACAAATTTATGGTTTTCTTATTAGTTCTGAGTTAGGTTTTCTTGTTTTTTACTGGCTCTGAATTTATTCTCAAATAGTTTTGAAATATCTGAACTTATTTGCTCATTTCAGTATTTCCTTAGATGTTTGTTTAGTGAATTGATATTATCCTACTCTTACTTTTGACATAGTAAGTACAAACTATGATGCTGAGAGCAAGGACAAATACTTCATAAGTTAAGGCCAGTTGACACAAAATGAATGAATTTTCTAACTAGAAATATGACTCTATTTCTTTGTTGTTGTGATAAGCACCATGACCATGCCACTTATAGAAGGAAGAGTTTATTGGACTTATGGTCCTGGAGGGATAAGAGTACATCAAGTCAGGGAGACATGGCAGAAGGCTGCAGGAGCAGAGAGCTGAGTATTCAACAGTCACTTAGAGAGTCATGAACTCTCTAAGTGGGACCACAGTGATATGCTTCCTCCAGCAAGGTCCCACTTCATTTTCTATTTTTTTATTTTGTTAATTTTTACTGAAATTTGTGTATATAATACAGAACATCCTACTCATCTTTATACACCTTTTCCCACTGGTACCTTTCTATAGCTTCCCGCTGGATTTCATGTATTCAGTCATTTGTGTTAATGCCCTTCAAGTCAAGTTAGTGTCCTTGAATGTCCTTTAGTGCAAATTCATTCATTGAGGTCAAGTCAGCTAATCTAGAGTCCTTCCCTTTAAGAAAATCAGCTCTTCATCATCCAGCATTAATCAGCTGCCAATAGTTCTTCATGTAAGATTGGGGCCTGCCTTTCATTCCCCCAGTTCTGTTTTTTGTTTGTTTGTTTGTTTGTTTGTTTTTGCCTGCTTGAGTTTGCTGGAGTTTGCATGGGTCTTGTGCATGCTGACACCACTGCTACAAGTTCATATGAGCCAAGTCTCAGGAGCTTGTAAGACACTATTTGGATATGGTGCTGTACCTCTTCCCTGGCTCTTACAATCTTTTTACCCCCTCTTCAGTAATGGCCACTGAACCCTGGGTGGGTGAAATTTAATAATTTAATAATAAGAGTATTGTTTAAGGACTCACAAGCATACACTTATTCTCTACACTTTGGCCATTTGTGTCCTTTTGTGTTAGTCACCCTCTGTTACATGAGGGAGCTCTATTAATGAGAGTTGAGAGAGGCTTTAGAACTCTTACAGAGGACCTGGGTTTAGTCTGCACTTTCTTAACCACTCCCCAAAGCACAACCAACTGGGGTCAAGTATTCAAATACCTAGAACCTATTGGGGATATTCCTCATTCAAACCACCACAATGACTTACACCAGCCTAAAGGTAAAATAAAAACTAAAGTAAAACCATTATAAATGTAACATTTATTCCAAAGATATATTTTTAAAAACCCACTATGTTAGATAGAGGTAGTAAGAAAAAAACTCAATATACCTCATATTCCAGCAGAATATATACTCAAATTCAGAAAAGACAAATTTTTATTCAAGGCAGTACATTGTTCTACAAAAAAAAATGCAAGAGTAGAAAATAATGACAAAAGTATATAACCATAATTCACTTCAAAGTCAGTAAGTCAGATGTAAGGATGTTAAGCTCTTTTCCATCGTATTACCAACTGTTTAATTAACTGACTTTGAGGTCAAGTAATATCTACTAATTTTCTTCTACTTTTATTACAGTCTTTGCATTTCATCTTCATTGTTTCAGATTTACATTGATAACCCCTATATTTATGGTAATATATTCAAAGAATAGTACAGAACAAATTCAAAGACAGGTGGAAGTATGGGCTGAGTGATAAATCTATTTAAAAATTATTTAACTCAAAGAATATTGTCTATTCCTTAAAACAGGAAAATAGCTCTCACCAGTGAAGGTTCCTCATACATCAGAGTGGGATGCACACATAAGGCTACAACTGGCCAAGTTTTAGAAAATAAGAGTCTTCAGAGTGCCTGTCACTGGATAGGACTCCAATATTAAACCTTACCTACCCATGGCTTAGGGAGCATTGTGGAGGAGGAGGTGGAAAGATTGGAAGACCCTGGTTGGTGCATGATCATAAAGAAATGGAGTCTTCCAGGTCTCTGGGATTTTGTTCCTATGAACTTGCAGCAATGATGTCATCATGCACAAGATCCATGCAGATTTATAGGCCTTAACATAAATAACAGAATGCATGAAATCAGGTGGAGCATATAGCTGTGAGGATAGAGGAAGGGGTCTAAATATGATTAAGATTTATTGGATGAAATGCACAAAAATTCAATAAAAATATACATTAAATGCAGTATAACTTTAAAAATTAATTTAAAATAAATGTAATCATTAGTTCTAGATACCTCAGCATTTTAGGAGGAACAATCAGAAGATTGTGATAAGAAGTCATCTTTTAAATTTTAAGCTTATCTTACCCTCTTTTACTACTGCATAAGGAATTCGGAGTCCTGTTATTCACAAGGCATTTATCAACATCCAGATTTCTATGACCATATTATCTGTAGTACAGGCCTGTTTTTGAGACTCAGCTCAGGATGTGGAACATAAAGAACTGTCAGTTTGCAAGACAATGAAATAGTTGTGACAGCACTGTTGATGAAAAATAACATTTGGAAAATATTTGATTCATTTTATCTAAGGATTGAGCTTTAATTGACTCTGCTGCTCCAGAGAAAATGATGCACTTATTTAACAATGACTTATTGAGACTTACTTTCTGTCAGACTTTGTTCTTGGCTGAGTTTGCATCAGAGTATAATGAGCATTTGTAGCCTGTAAATAATTTATTCCTCTAGACTTCCTCCGCAGCGACACAGGGGAGCGCAGGACACCCTGGGAAGAGGGTGGAGCCTAGTATGGCATGCAATGTCCATGGAGGACAGAAGAGGCCATCTGAACCCCTGGAACTGGAGTTACAGACAGTTGTTAGCTGTCATGTGGGTGCTGGGATTCGAACCCGGATCTTCCGCAACAACACCCAGTGTTTTTAACCGCCGAGTCATATCTCCAGCCCCTGGACTGCTCTTTACGTTATTTCTTAATTCAGTAAAATCGTTCTAACCTAAATCACAGCATTATTTTCAAATGTCAAAGTCTATAGTGACATTTATAATTTTCTTTTTTCTTTTCCATTTTGTCATGGCTAGTTCATTTCAGCATTCAGAAAATTTTCTGTGGGGCCTTATAACTTTCATAATCTATTTCTTATCAAATTATATGACATCAAGATATTGTTTCATCTTTATGGTAATGTGATATATCAGGAATTCTAAGCAAAATATAAGCTCTGCTCTTCTGGGTCTTGATCCATCTTTTCTATTCCCTTTGAATCCTAGACCTCAACTATTGCATAAGGATGCATTTGAAAATCGGTCTGATAAAGTGACTTTAAAAATAGGAGCACATGAATAAAACCACACAAGCGCAAGCCTTTAATCCCAGCACTCCTGTGGCAGAGGCAGGAGGATCTTTGTGAGTTCAAGGCTGGCCTGGTCTACATAGTGAGTCCCAAGGACAGCTGGGGCTACAGGGAGAGCCTGTCTCAAAAAAGAGAAAAAAAACCCAATATTTTAACTCTAAAGACAGCCTTCAGTCTCTGAGCTATAGAAAGGATATGCCACCTTGAATAACATTGAAACAATTTAATTGCATAAAATTATTAATGAAAGATTTCAGATGAAAAATAGAGAATCCTACACTATGCCAAATGTAAATCATCACTTCTTAGCCAAGTTAATTTGAGAGGAATTTAAAAAACAACAGTGAAGGCAGGATGGCTATTTATACGCATGGAAAATAACTAAAGGAGGAAAGAAATAGAAAGAAATTAGATTAATGAGCAAAATCCTAAAGAATAGAAGTTAACATTGTGGATGCAATAGTGTATCAGGATATTTGTGCACCTCATCTGCAGGGGCATGGACACAGTGAGGTCTGTGGTAAAGCAAAGTGCCTATGGCTTCCCTTGTGGAGAGAACATACAGAGACTGGGACAAGGGGTGGAGGAAAGCAGACAGTGACACAGCTTCTGTATATCCATCGCCTAATCACAGAAAGCACCATGAAATGGGACTGAAATGGACAGGGTAAGAAAGAAATGTATTGTCCTTGGCAAGGAGTTGGATCTCTGCCAAATAAACTCTCTACTGCCAAGAAAGATAGTGAGCTTGCCCTTGCCCCTGAACATGTCTGAAGAATAACCGCCTTGGGAAATTTGAGTGTGATCAGTCACTCCAAGAACTAAAAGCTTGTCATAGGGTTTACCTTGCTAAGAATGTGTCACAGAGCAAAGACACAGAGAGCAGATCAAACATTAGGTTGCACAGTCAACCCCTCTTATGTTGCAACCACATTCATTCAAAATTATGTAACTGGGTTAAGAACAAACTATAGGGTAGGTTTTTATGATATTAATTATTGTATATTTTCAAATATGGAAAGTCTAAGAATTTAATCATATTAAATATCCTGGAAATGCATTAAATTTCTTAAAATTTCATTCTCAAGCTTCTAGACATTTGAGTTAATTTTTTTATTAATATTTAAATTTAAAATTTGTGTGTGTGTGTGTGTGTGTGTGTGTGTGTACGCATGCATGTGTGAGTGCAGTTGCCGCACACAAAGTCCAGAATTCGGAGTCAGATCCCTGGGAGCTGGAGTTTGGGCCTCTTGTGGGGGGTGCTCGGAACAGAACTTGGTTCTTCTACAACAGTAGTACATGTTCCTAACCTCAGAGTCATCTCTCCAGATTGTCAATTAAAATTTTAATAATAAAATAATAATGGCTCATTTATGTTAATTTATGGATATTACAGCATAAATCACTTATAACGTATATTAATAAAACACTAGACACTCTTTAGGGCCTTCCACTAATGTTTGCTTGACATTTCCTTAATGCTCACCAAAGGGAACATCATAAATGGCTAGTTTTCTTCTAATAATCATTATTTTCATTGGTCCTTATGGGGTTATTTGTCTGTAAGCAAAAAGATAGTTGCATGAGAAAAATCATATTTGGAGGTGCACTGCCAATTAATATCCACAAAAGAAAATATGCAATAAACTAAACATACAAGGGGAGGTGTGGATAAATAAAATGAGTTTAAAAAGTGGTAGTACTTTGCATTGCTTAGAACTATTAAAACTGTTGCATTGCCTAGAAACATTTAGGACGCAAATAATAAAAATTGACATCTTATTCAAACTATTTTAATATAAGGACTTGGTTTTTCTTTCTACTAGAAAATTTCAAAGAAGGAAAACATTCAGTTGTTGTATATTTAAGTGGTTTAAATAATGTGATTAAATATTCTTCATGCAACTCCTCTATAACTACATTACATTTTTTCTCATACAAAAAATGCTGCAAAGGCCAGAAGAGCATTGGATCCCCTGGAACTGGAGTTACAAATGGTTTTTAAGAGTCACTTCTGGGAACAGTCTGGGTCGTCTGTAAGAGCAGTCATGCTTTTAACCACTTAACAATCTCTCTGGCCCACAAGGTATATTTTTATTGAATTTTTGTGCATTCTATACAATACATTTAATCATATTAAGATCCCCTCCCCATCCTTACCCTCAATATCCCCCCACACCAGATTTCATGGATTATGTCATATACGTTAAAGCTTATCAAAGGGTTTGTGTACCCACATGTCCCTTAGTGCAAATTCATCCACTGGTGTCTAGTCAGCCTAACTAGAAATATGCCCTTAAAAAATATCAACTCTCCCTCTCCCAGCAGTAATCAGCTTCCAATAGTTCCTTGGCTAAGGTTGGGGCCTGTTGCCCATTCCCCAAGTTCTCTGTTGAGTTTTTATCTAATTGAGTTTGCATGGGCCTTGTGCATAATGTCAACATTGCCATAAGTTCATATAAGTCTCCCATAGCCTCTCCCCACTGAATTTTATGCATTGTCATTTACGTTAAGACCTTTAAAGTCAGGTTAGCAGCCCCTGATGTCCTTCAGTGCATGATGATTCATTGGTGTCTAGTCAGTCAATCTAGAGTCACTTCCTTAAAGAAGATCAATTCTTCAGTAGTCAGCTGCCCAATAGTTCTTCAGCTAAGATTGGGGGCTTGCTGCCCATTTCGACATCTCTATGGTGGGTTTCCATCTGCATGAGTTTATATGGATCTTGTGCATGCTGTCGTCACTGCTGTAAGTTCATACGTACATAGTCTAGGAGTCTGTAAGACTCTGTCCATGTGGTCATGTACCTCCTCTCCTGACTTTTACAATCTTTCTGTCCCCTCTTCTGTAATGGTTCCTGAGCCCTAAGTGAGGGCAGTTTATATGGGAATCTTATCCAAGGACCCATACTCTGCAGACTTCTTTATCTTTTGGTCATTTTGGTCCTTTGTGTCCATTGCCCTCTGTTGCATAAAGGGATTTTTGTTAATGAGGGTTGAAAGATGCATTGGTATTCACTCTGCTCCTTGTTCCACAAAGTTCCATAATCCTTAGGTGTAGTAGTTCCGTTGTAGATGTGTCACTTAGGGTTAGGCATTCACAGACACTTCAATCTTTGTGCATGGCCAGTTGTGGAACTTTGTAAAAGTTTCTGCTGAAAAAGGAACTTCTTTGATGCATGGTGACTGGCATACTTGTAAATACAAGAATCCGTATTTAGAACATGTCTAAAGATGTTACAGCCTTGGAGTTTTCTCTAAGATCTATGACTTCTTCAGCCACATATATTTGTATATTTATTTGGCTATGTTTACAGTATCACACAAGAGTTCCCTACCATTGTGAGCTTTAAGTCAAATTAGGTAGCTGTTGATTAGCCCCAAGATAAAAAGTGTCACTACTGCACCAATGTAACTTACTGTGCCAGTCATTGTTGTGGTTATTAGGCTTTAAATCTGGGGTAGGACGTTCAATTGATGTTTTCCCTTAGAAGATTGCACAGTGTTCTCCAAAAATATGAGAGCTAGCCTCCAGGGAGGTAACTTCCAGGTCTGCCCCAGCTTCATTGCTCCAAGTCTACGTCATAAATATGTCCTGTCTTCAGGGCCTTATCTTCAAGCTCTTTGAAGCAATCAAGGGCTCTGACAATAGCCTGTATAATTTTGGGAGTATCTTGGACTACCCTGGAAAACAAATTGAAGGGTGGTATCTCCTGTCATGTACTGTTTTTTGTTTTATAGCCTTCAGATAGACACATGATCTTATACACATGGAGTCATGTAGAGACACTGTATGTGTAATTTTTCCATATGATTTTGAAGTAATAGGTTTCCCTCTGGATTTCTATACCAGCTAGGGATTATTTATCTCTTCTCTCTCCTCTCTCTCTCTCTCTCTCTCTCTCTCTCTCTCTCTCTCTCTGTCCCTGTATAGCCAGCCTTCTCCATTTCCACCCAAAGTACCCCCATTTCCCACATTTTACCCTTGGTAATACCTGTCTTCGTGTCTTCCCCCTCTTTTGCTCCTTCTTTCCCTTCACCCCCATAATTCCTTTAATAACCTTTCTTCTATCCCTCCCATTTAGATGCTCTCATTTTACCCATTTCCACCTTGGTGACACCTGTCTTCTACTCTTCTTGCTCAGGATCATTCTTTCTCTTAATCTTCCTGTTTTCTTTCCATTTTTCCTGTATTTTGGCCTGAAGTGTTAATTTTGGAATGTTTCATAACAGTCTGCAGTGTAATGAAGAGAAGTGATGGCTTCTCCGGGGGCACTGTACAACAAGGGTGTACTCACATACATGCATGCATAACACTCATACACATAAAATAAATAAATAAACAAATAAATAACCATATATTTAAAACAATGTAGTCAATAATAATAATCATAATATTGCCTATATATGATAAAAATATATTACGTAGGGAATATACCTGAAGGTGTATCTCTACTGCTCTGTCTGTCTCTCAACCTAGTGTTTCTTTTGCAAAACTCTGACTCATATGATTTTGGAAATAAGAGTGATGGTAGAAGGGCTAGGAGCAAGCCTTTAATCCTAGCATTTGGGAGGCAGAGGTAGGTGAATGCCTGTGAGACTGATGACAGCCTGGACTGGCCTACATAGTGAGTTTCAGGGTAGCTATGGCTACAGGGAGACTCTGTCTTAAGAAAGAAAGAAAGAAAGAAAGAAAGAAAGAAAGAAAGAAAGAAAGAAAGAAAGAAAGAAAGAAAGAAAGAAAAAGAAAGAAAGAAAGAAAGAAAGAATAGTGGCAATAAAGTAGAATTTTAAAGATCAGCTGTCTAAATTGGTCCTAAGGTTTTGGCATTTTGCTTTCTACTTTTTTATTACAGTAATAAGTGATACTGTGCTAATATCCACCAGGAAGGAAAGCACTAGCACACTGTGAATTTTGTATGGAGATACTCAAATAGAAGAATTTATAATTGATGTCATGAAACATTAACATATTTTCTTCATGAGCGCACTGGCTGATGGTAGCTGTAGTGAGTGTGAGCAGCTGAGGGGCATCCAGCTTATGAGTCATCCTCACCACTCAGTAATTAAGGTCCTCCTCAGCTGAGGTGACTGTTGAACATACGGAACAAACATAGGTCTCTTCATATTTTGCCATTCCAAAGAGGCATATCCCAATTCTGCTTCTCCATCTCTAGCAAATCCTTCATCATTAATATTCCAGCAACAAGTGAATTATCCCTGTTTATACTCATGATTCAGTATATAATTACATATTTTGATATTTTTACTTCCAAGAAAAGTGAACAGTCAGGTATTCTGCTGAAAGTTGTTACTTCATTGCCTAATTGTAGATAATTAACTATAACATTATATGTGTAAGCTGGCAAAGAGAAAGAACTGGATCAGGACCAGAAGCTTGGACACTTAAACTTGTTCTTCACATAATATATATTTAAGCTCTGCTTTGGCCTAGTATGTAATCTCCAATTTCTTTGACGATGTAGCATTGCTGAACATGCCCAAATTTGTACCTCTGTAGGTTAGATTTGTTCAGTTTATAATGATGATCAAATAGAAAATAGCTATCAGCAGAGGAAAACTGGGTCTTGCTCAAAATTCTGAAGAAACACAATTTGATACAAATATAGCATCTTTCCAAAGTTCTCAAAGCATCTGCAACTGAGTATTGTGCCCACAACTGAAACGAACTATGAGTCTCTGGTACACCTTTCCTACAACTCTGAGAGTTAATAGGTAGTTTGGGACTATGTTGAAGTGATTCCATTATGAAAGGAGTGGCATTTAACTCTGTGTCTTCCCTACACATAATTGTTCTGATGATCTGTCATCTCATGGGACTGTAAAAAGCTATAACCATTATCATAGAAATCTACATCTATAGCATTGCTTCTGAAGAAATAACTTTTTGTTATCTTTGGCTTCCAGAGGGTTCAGACTGCAAATAACAGATTCACCACACTATAGAACTTACAATTGCAAAAACCATGGAGGCATACACAAACACATACACACATACTATACATACATACACACACATATATATATATATCAAAATATTATCTAAGTCTTGATTGCATAAACTATGGAAACATATATATTATAAAACATATAAATAAAATAACTCTATACATAATACATGCATACATAATGTTTTTTTTTCCTTAGAAATAGTGATGAATCTCAATATTTCATGATGGTAGAAGGAAACATAAACTTGATCCAAAAAAATGCACAAAAGCATGATATATACTAGAATTTGGTGGCCTTAGCTGTTAGGTTTTGTATTGAATTTTTTGACGTCCATACAATGTATTTTTATCGTATTTGACACTTTTACTTCACTGCTCTCCCCTTATAACTCCATTACGCCAGATTTTATGTACTCTGTCATATCTACTAAGGACCATTGAGACAAGTTTGTATCCACACATGTCCTTTGGTGTGTTCATCGACTAGAGCCTGGTTAACCACTCTAGTCACATACTTAAAGAAAACCTTGTCTCCCTCTCCCAGTAGTCATTGGTTTCCAGTAGTTCTTCAGCTAAGGTTAGAGCTTCTTACTTGCTTCCTCACTTCTGAGCTTGATTTTGTCTGGCTTGAGTTTGCATGAATCTTGTCCATGGTGCTACCATTGCCAAGTTCCTTTTCATAGCTTCCCTGCTGTCTGGAAACACTGCTTCCTTGTGGTCATCAACTACCTCTGGCTCTTACAAATTTTCTCTCCTCTCTTCCATAATTGTCCCTGCCTTAGGTTATAGAAGTTTGATATGTGTCCTATTCCAGATTAAGCACTCTGCAGTATCTTGTATCTACATTTTGGCTACTTGTGTTTTTCAGGGTTAATCACCCTGTGTTGCATGAGGAAATTTCACTGATGAGAATCTTAGGTATAGAGGTTGCATTGTAGATGTGTCACTTAGGGTTGAGCACCTTACAAAACTTATTCTGTGCATTTGACCTGTTGTGGAACTTAACAATATGTCTATCTGCTGCAAAAGAAGCTTCCTTGAATGGTGTGAAGTATATGTAGGATATATATGATGATGTAAATATAAGGATATCCTGTAAATATAAGGGCACATTTAAAATACAGCAAGAAATTACATTGATCTAGGGGTGTGACAAAACTAGATTTTTTGTCTAGGATCTATGACCCTCCTGCCATGTGTACTTTGCTGTGTTGACAGTACCATACAGGAGTTTTTTCCTGTTAAGGACCACTAATTGGCCCTTAAGTCCAATTAGACAGCTGATAATTACCTTTAAGTTAAACATGCCACTACTGCAACAGTAGAGATTATTTGCTGGGCTGGTCATTATTGTTCACAGACTTACAGCTGGGTAGGGTCATTGGTTGTCTCCCTTGGCAGTTTACATAGTATCTTCTGATACAATGGGAGCTAGCCTTCAAGAATGAAGCTTTCAGTACAGTTCCAGCTTGATAACGCCAAGTCCTGTGTCTAAAATATGTCCTGTCTTCAGTAATAGGGTCAAGTTTCCAAAGCAATCAAGGGTTGTGACAATATCCTGAGTTATTTGGACTGCCCTGATCAACAACTCAAAGGTAAGTGTCCCCTGCCTGAAATTTGTTCTCTCTCTCTCTCTCTCCTCTTTCAGGGGACCTTATTTCAACAGGCTTTTGAACAAATACATTTCACTGTCATTTTTATTTTTATTTATTTTATTTTTATGTATATGAGTGTTATGCTTGCATGTCTATAAATGCACCCGTGTCACGTAGCAAACATGGGGGACAGAAAAGGACGTTGGATACCCTGGACCTAGAGTTATGGATGGTTCTTAGCCATCATGTGGGTGTTGGGTTTGAACCTGGATCTTCCACAAGAATGACCAGGCTGAGCTTTCTCTTTGGCCCCCTTACTCTGGCTCCACATCTAGATGAAGTATTATTTCTTTTTAACATATCCTTATTCTTTGTTAATTCTACCAGTACCAAAACTACATATCTGTTGAGTGAAGAGGCACCAACATATATTTTCATCAAGACATTCTTTTAAAATGGTATTTGATTGATTTTATGCGTATGACTGCTGTTTGCATATATATAAGGGCACTTGTGTTGTGCAATGCACATGGAGGCCAAGAGTGTGTCAAATACCCTGGAACTGTAGTTGTGGGCAGTTGTTAGTTGCCTTGTGAGTGCTTAGAACTGAACTTGGATCCTCTGCAAGAATAACCATTGCCCTCAACCACTGAGCTATCTCTCCAGCTCCAAGTCTTTTTTTTTTTTTCTTATACATATGAATTTACAGAGTATAAAATTTGATAGTAGTCTATTAGGCTATATTAAAGCATAGTTTTCTATATTTAATAAGGTGCCTTTCATTCATAGTTTAAAAAGTAAATATGCGGCAAATATAAAAGAAACATATCTCAAACTCAGTGTCTCTCAAACTTCAGTGTACACCACAATCAAGACCGCCATGTAATAACACAACACAGTTGCTCTCCCAGAATGTAGAGATACACCTGGTCTTCCTTGAGACCTAGAAATACTCATTTTTTTCAGTTTCCTGGGTGATACTAATGAAGCTGTAGGGGAAACATATCTCTAGTACAATTGCTTATTATTATTATTTATCTGAGATGAGCATTACAAGACTACAAGGAAAATGTAAGATTGTGAAGCTAAATGATACAAGTTGACAGAAAACATTTTTCTTTTCCTTTGGAATATCTAGTGACATGTTTGTAACATTTCTGGAAAAGGAATGTATTTATCAATCATAAGCTCATTCATTATTGAGATATTATTAGAAAAACATAAAATTCAACACTTTATTAAAGTAAAAGTATCTTTACTATTAATATACAAATGGTGAAGAGTGACAATTTTGATATACCATAAGCCATACTTTCAATGTCTCTCATAAATACAAAACTTCAACATTTGCAGTATATTTTTACAGTTTAAACATATATATACAGCATTTCATAGGGACATACTATACTGAAAAATAAGAAACCATAATAGTTAACTTAAGAATACAGAATTTGAATGGAATATATAAGTTAATGAAAATAAATGATTGTATATTTTAATGCATACTGAACAGAGTATAGAATTTTCATACTCAAAAGCATGGGTTTTTTTAAAATTTTACTTCTAAGAAATTGATCTAACAGGGGTCAGAGGCAAATGCTAAACTGACAACATTTCTTAAGATGGTAACAATTGTATTTGTTTTTAGTGATACCATTTATTTTGCAGGAACATGATGTCTTCTTAAAAAACTGTATTTGCAAATTGAATCATAGATTCTATCTCTTTTCACATGATCTCCAAGAATGCATTACATTTTTTCTTTACCTTTAGTATCATTGGCACAAATTTGCTTCTAAATAATGTTTATACTCCCAGGTCAGTCATTTTTCACAACCTGGTCTTTATCTATTCCAAATGAAGTTAACTTTCCCGGATCATTTCATCTTTATTTTCAACTCTCCTTTCTGGTTCTGATAGAAATGTTCCAAAAATCATTGCTTTATTCTCTTCCTGGAGGATAAAATTAGACTCTAATATGGTATGAGTTTTCACTAGACAGAAAGAAAACAAAAATGTGATATTTAAATGTATATGGGAAATTTCTATAATAATATTTATGAATTTTGGAAAATAGCCTTAAAATTGTTTTTCTAATAAAAATTGAAGATATGGTACCATGTAATTGATTTAAATTACTGATAAAATTCTATAGTAAAAAATGAACTCTTTCTAAGAATATTAAAAATGTTTTCAAATAAATATTCACCATTATATGTAATATAAAAGTCTAAAAATCTTTGACTTTTATATGAGGAGAAATAATTTTATTAGTTTTCCTTTATAATTTTGTTAAATAACTGCATCTACATGAGTAAATGCAATTTAATAAAAGAAACAGGAAGGGTGGAGCCTGGAAGAAAGTTACAAGTACTCAGCTACTACTTTGTTTAGATCCTTTTACAGTATTTTCATTTACACACACAATTGTTTCATATTGGAACATTATTAAAAGCATGTTTATAGATATTTATAACATTTTCATAAGTAAGTCTTCTTTTGAGAGTAATGTAGCTTGTTTTAACCTACTATATTTAATTTTAGCACATGTCAATATCTTTTAGTTTTAGACAGAATCATTCAAAGATTTTATGAAGAGATGGAAATCTTTTCAGAGATAAATATTGAAAGCTCCCATTTTAAAAGTTTTTTCAACTACTCATAAAGTGAAAAACACTCTGGAAAATACCTCCACAATGAATTAAATTAGAGCATTTATATTATTCTTCATGACAAAGGATACCACTTATTTGAAATAATTATGATATGCTACATCAATATTTCTAAAATTAAAATAAGTAAAATTCTTCTAGCACTTCAGTTGTAAATATTTTCATTCTGTGTCTTATTATAACAAGGATAATTTGTCATTTCAACAACAATAATGAAGATTCAAGCGACATCACAAGAATTTGCCATTTCCAAATATCATCTTCTGTGTTTTCTTTTACCTAACAAACACAATTTTCAATATTTAATGTACTTATTGTTTAGAAAAGCAATCTAGAACAAATTAAGTATTTCACTGATTTAGTGAAAGGAACTAATTTTTCATATGTGAACATAGATCACACAATATAATGTATTTGGATTTTATACTTAGGAAAAATTAGTTTGAATTGAGCTATTCATTGAATGCGAATAATGTAGTTTGAGGGTCATAGATATGATCAAAATATGTCAATAATGATGGAAGTTGTTTTTCAATAACAGAGTGTCATGTTAATATAAAGGCACAAATACCTCTTACTTATTTAAAATAAGCATAAAATAAAGAGGTGATTATCAAAATATAATTACTTGTTGGCACTTATAAATCATTTGGTTAATAACATGTTTCTATATATATATAAATGTTTAACTTAGAGACTAAGATTTATATGAAATTTACTGAATCGAAAAGCTTTTGAAAAAATGGTGTTATAAGTATTAATATTAAAAATAAGGGAAAAATTTAAAGACTAAATTAATGTAAGATATTAGTATGAATAGAATAGTAATATGCCTTATTCACAAAAATAATAAATTAACCAGCTGAAATTGGGATTTTAACCCATTTGAAAAATCATTGTAAAATACTTAGACTCACTGATTTGTGACAATTTTAAAATGAATACGTATTAAAATTCTATTACTGCTTTCTCTTCTAGGATGTCAAATATAGATTGTCATTTTTAAATTTCTTATAATCTTGCATTTTGCTCATCATTTAAAGTGACACGGAGATCAGATTCTCTTAACAGTACTTAAATTTAGTCAGCTCTGGACATTTTATCATGAAACTTAAGGGGGATTTCAGGCAGTAATAGTAATAGTTACTAAGTACCCTGAATTTGTCTAGTCTAGAATAAAAAATTTTAAACTAGACTATTTCAGGCTTATTCATGCAGTGTAATCTACTATAAAACATTTCTCATTTGGAAACTTTGTAAATAGTGTGATTTGAAGCATCCCTTGTAAATCTTAAACAAAATGCTTATCATAGCAACGACTAGTTCCTACTGGGCACAGACTTCAGACAATAATTAAGGATTTCTCAGACAGACAACTGAATCTGTGTGCTTGAAACAGTCTATCTGAATTTTTTCCCAATTAGTTTTATGTTTCTGGTAATGACTCCATACGATTTGCAAGAAATTTAACAGTATGCATATCAATTTAATTCAACCGATTATTGTACACAATCCAAAGAAAGGGGAAATGAGCATTTCAAATTGGGGAAAGAAGAATTTTCTGCCATTATGATTTCTCTGTTCATTTAGTGTAGCACAAACATGACAACAGTAAACATGCAAAATTGCTTTCTCATCCATCCAAATTGTTTTACTATCATTATTTGAAAACTGTGTGATCCTATCCAGAAAACATTAGTGTTCATGGCTATTGCTTCATAGACACTACTAAGCTTTTTCACTTCCCACAAAGAAACTAATTCAAGTATTTCAACTAGTGTTAGCACATTGGTACAAAACAAAGAAAATAAAGGGCAGGAAAATTAAGGAGACTAAATCATCAGACAAACATAAGCTAAACACCAACAGACAAATTTGTCAAGAGCCAATTGGATAATCAAGTTAGTCAAAAAGATAAAACTAGTTTGTTTGTTTATTTTAGACACTGTTCAGATTCCTACAGAGGCACACATACTATTTTCTCTCTCTAGAATATACCAGGAAGGGTAGCAAGGAGAGATCCCTTCATGATCCCTGAATTTACAGCAATGATACTGTGAAGATCATGGTGTTTTAACATGCAGTTGGACACATTCTGACCAGCTTATAGTCAGCAATGTGAGGAACAGGACAAAGTGACTTATTTGTCTCTCCATGGCTGACAAGTTTAAGCACTTTATAGCTACAAATATTCATGACTGATATTAATTTTGAATTTAATTTTCATCAAATTACCTCAAAGGAGATACACTCTAAAAGCAGGTTCCTCTACACTGTTAAAATTCCTCCAATCAACTATTGGAATGTATTCCAATGAGTTAGTATTGGAGCTAATCATTCTGTACCGGAAACACCAAAGGTTTTGAATGGGAGAGAAAATAAAGAAACCTTTGGCTCTCTAGTGTAAGAAATAATCTAAACCCTGCTCCCAGTGGGTATATATATTTATAACCATAAATGCATTGTACCTTCTGTATAAGTTAAATTATAATTCATTCTTTTACCTTAGGGAGCTTGCATAGCTTGGAAGTTAGTATTGTATTCTTGTATAGACCTTACAAGTGATATTAGAAAATTGATGCTGAATTTTTATAAGAATTTCTACAACCATAGCTGTTTATCAAAATCTTAAAATGGGTGCAAACTTCAATGATTTATAATAAAGACAATAATGGCATTTCAATTGTTTATGAGTGATTCTTCTCTGGCACCTTTATATCTTAAATTAATTCATTTTAACATGTAATTTTAATGCCTATTTTACTTAAGGAGGAACCTATAAGATCCAGAAAATTACTTCTTGAAGATTATCTAAAACTATACACCAAAATGTATTTAATATAACTCTAAATACTTGAAGACAAATAACTTTTTTGGCAAATCATTTTAAAAATAAATATAATCATGTATTTGTAAATATATCAACACAGAATATTGATATTTTTCCCATTTAAATTCACTTTATTTGAAGCTGAGGGCAGAAATCAATATCATTTTCACTTGTATTACATTTACTTTTTGTGTAATCCATTGTGAGTATGGCATAGCTAAAGAGAGAAATTTAGAGTCTTTCTAATGGAATTTCACATCCAAATAATCTTTCAAATGTGTAGCAATGTTGACCTGGTATTTCAGCATATCAAATATCAAGGTTGAAAATTTACTGTAATCATTATTTGAAAAGAATTCTCCACTTCCTCAATTTTCAATATCTGCAGAAGATAACTAACTGGCTTTTTCAAGCCTGGCTTCCCTGAATATCCCCTGATAAAAGTGTAACCTTTATTATGTGCCTTCATTTTAAGCTGTAAGCCACTCTAATAATGTGTTTGCCCAAGATAAGATTCATAAACATGCAGGCTTTCTTATACATTAAGCTCACAAAGCCTTTGTACTGCCTTCTATTACAGCTTCATATTTTAGAGAGCTTGAAAATATATTTGTTGGTGTTATGTGAGACAAAACCTTAAAGGAAGAGCACTTGAACCATATAATAAGTTGCAGTACATCAATCGTACATTCAAATTGATACCCAAGAGTTGGTGCCAATCAAGCTTTTATACCAAAATTCTTAACAAAATTAACAACCACAACAACAACACAAAAGTAAATGGACCATGGTTGGAGGAGTTATCATATGTATATGTATACAAGCTATTCCAAGCTAGACGTTTCCCAAGAAATTAAGGTCAATGGAATAGTTTTGGTTGTAGGGTCACTGCAATCCAAATGCGTTTTGTAGTGCAGACCAAGCTGCTGGAGCATTGTGGTTACGCTTTGCTGTCATCTTCTTTTGATTGGATGATGTCATTAGATACTTTAATTTCTATGGTTTCAGCATTTAGCACTTCTTTTCCATTTTCTTCTTTTAAAGGTAGTTTTCTGGAAATAAATAGAAATAATAAACTCCATTTGCTAGAACATTTTTTTCTTTTTCTTTTCTTTTTTTTTTTTTTAATGTGTATGCATGTTTTGCCTGCATGTAGGTAGTAGGTGTACCCATGTCATGCAATGCCTGTAGAGATCAGAGAAGAAGACATTGGATCCCCTGGAACTGGAGTTATAAAATGTTGCTAGCTGTCCCATGTGTGTTGGGAATCGAACCAGGTTCCTGTACTAGAGCAGCCAGTGCTCTTAAGTAATGAGCGAGCTCTTTGGTCCTGCTAGGATAATTTACAACATATGTCTAGCATTTTAAGTAAATGTCTCGTAGTGAAGCCTAGTATACCAATTAGAGAGAAACAGGTAAAAACTTAAAGTATTATCAAATTATTTGCAAAATAACTTAGTCATTAATAAAATAATTATTTACTTTAAGAATGTAATGCTGTACGGAGGAGGCACGAATCAAAGTATTTTAGAATATATATGAGAAGAAATGCTCATTGTTCGGTAACAGATTTGAAAATTACTTCATCTTTAAAAAATTGCTAATTTTCTTTATATGCCCACTGTGTAATTTAAAGTATCCCTTAATCCTGTAGTACAAACCATACTTTCTGGCTTCTCATTCCACAGAATTAAAAAGTGTGTGAATTATCATCTCCATTGGGACTTAATCGAGAAAAATACAGTTTAAGAATTTATTATTTTATTTTATATTTTCTTATATATTCCTTTAACTTCATTATTATTTCTTATTGATAATTTTATATCAGCTTGGAACATAATTTTTGAAGGTTGTTTCTCATTATGACAATGAATCAATACAAAACTTAAGCCTTAGGGTGATGCAATTGAATGAAAATTTCCTGATTTTTATTTTCTTTTCATTGTAACATTCATTAGTTTAAAATTCTATCTAGGGTATGCTAGAGTTTCAGTTTATCTCTGTCTTCCATCTCATCATTTTATGGACGAATGAATGTTTCTATGTAAGCGCCTCAATTATTTACTTGCAATTTATATTTCCTAATAAGCAGGTTAGACAATTGTGAAACGGCAATCAAAGAAATTATGTGAAAAGCAACCCATCACGAGCAAGCAATAGACAAAAATGAATCAGAGCTGTTATTGAGAATGAAGTGCTAAGTTCTCAACACCCGTTAGTACAGCCTTCTATATGTATGCTATAGAAGTGTATTCACTTTTCCTTTTTGCCTCGTTTGAAAGTTGAAAACGTGGACAGCAAAAAATTATAAAGACAATATGTCATTTATAGCATCAAATTGCAGAGAAAAATGTAAGTATTGATAGGTTAGCTGGAATTCTCATTCCTTACTTGTAGAAATCTGTAATGGATAGTTTGTGCATGGTCCAAAAGACAGTTTATTTGAAACAAAGGTGACAACCTGCAGGAAGGAAGAACTAAGCTTAATATAAATGCACATATGTGTGCATCCCACTCTGGTATACACACACTCATGTTCAGGAACTGTATGTGTATTTTTCAGTTTTTTTTAAATTTTTTTATTTAACTTTTGTATTTTTATATAGAATATCTCAAATTATTTTAATTATCTTTATACCCCCTTCCCCACTAGCATCCTCTCAAACCCCAAGACCACACTGAAGCCCATATACCCTGTCATCCCTGTTAAGATGACAGGGTACATGGGGTATCAAGTCAGTGTCCCCAGACATTCCCCAGACACATCTACAATGCAACCTCTAAACCTAAGGCTCATTGAACATAGAACAGTGGTAAAGAAGAGGATACCAATGAATCTCTCAGTATTCAGGGGTTTTAACTGGGCAAGTTTTAGAGATTAAGAGGCTGGAGAGTATGTGTCCCAGGATAGGATTCCTATATTAAACCTCACTTATCCATGGCTCTGAGATCATTGCTGAAGAGGGGCCAGAAAGATTGTAGGAGCCAGACTTACTGTGTGAACGTAAAGAGACAAGAGGCTTTCAGGCCTCTGGAAACTTGCTCATATGAACTTGGAACAATGGTGACAGCATGCACAAGACCATGCCAACTCAATCGGATCAAAATCTAGCAAATAGGCAGCAG
The DNA here is from genome assembly GCF_000622305.1 of Nannospalax galili. Taxonomy (NCBI): domain Eukaryota; kingdom Metazoa; phylum Chordata; class Mammalia; order Rodentia; family Spalacidae; genus Nannospalax; species Nannospalax galili. The sequence goes on along the minus strand of NW_008337804.1, from coordinate 765,977 downwards.
GCCTTGACCTTAGCAGAGGATCTATTAGCAATGAATTACTGTGAGGTGAGGGAGAGTAGATACTTAGAGGAGTGACTCTAGGTAGGCTGACTAGACTCCAGTGGATGAACTTGCACCAAGGGGCATATGGGTACAAATGCTTGACAAGACAGGGCTCAGCATATATGACAGAATGCAAGAGATATGATGTGGGTTGCGGCTATGGCAGGAAGTGGGAGGGAAGGTCTAAATTTGGTTAAGATATATTACATCAAATGCACAAAACTCATTAAAAATATACATAAAACACATAGGATGTATTGGATGTTTAATGAACCCAGTTTTTCTACTGATTATGAGATGGTAAACGTATAATTAAATTTATGTTAAATAGTTTTTAACAATTATTATCGAATTAAGGTTTCTTTTTTCTATATTTTCTGATAAGCAGTTTCTTTGTTATGCAATGCTTTACTTTCTTAAATGGAAATTATAAAACCTATTTTAAGTAGGTGTTTCTAAAACAGTTGACTTCCATCGAGACAGTAAAATTCTTTAAAGGCAGTCATTAAAAATATCCCTATATTTGCAGTGAAATAGTGGTACTTCTTATTTGTCTATATTATTTCAGCTCTGTTAAAAATAGAGATGTTTCAATATTTTTTCTTGATCTGGCAATTCTTCGCCTGTGACTATGACTAGAGATTGAAACCCTAATCAGATTACCCTTAAAAGGAATGTTAACAAGAAACAAAACAAGATACTTGATTTGATTTCTGTGAACAGTGACAAAGAAAGTGATGAAGATGATTTTGTTTTTATCAACTGTGTTAAATGACATGCTACTATCATTTCTTAATGATAACTCAGGAGGAATCATTTTAACATTTTATACACGAATCAAGAAACACGTTCATGTCCAAAGGTTTAGTTGAAATATCTGCTGAAGTTTGAATAGACCTATGAGAGTTGCAAAATCTAAATAACAGAACACTTGTAAATTGGCACTAAGCAACCTAAACCTAATATATGTTAAAATTATAGTTTAATGTTATTTCTAGGATACCTAAATTTTTAAAAACTAAGCACTAAGAAAAAAACAAAAAATGATCCATGAGTCTGAACTGAGAATTAACTAATGAAGTAAAAATGACTGACAGACCTTTTTAAAAGTGTTCAACATAGGCAACAGATAAATGCAAATTAAAACTACATTTAGATTCTATATCACACCAATAAGAATAGCCATTGTCAAGAAATTATAAGGCAACCAATGCTTGCAAGGATATGGGGAAAATGGCACCCTTATTCACTGTAGGTGGGAGTCTAAATTGGTATAGCAAATTTGGTTATAAGTGTGGAAATTCCTCTAAAAACAGAACAATACATGATGGTACAAGTTTATCCCTCCTCAGGTTACCCACACTATCCCACATCCTATTACAAGTTCAGTCATGTTCACTGATTCTCTACTCATAATAGCCAGGAAAGTGAAACACTCTAATTGTCCATCAGCTGATGAATGGATAATGACTATATGGTACATATGCATGACTGAATTTTATTCAGAGGTAAAGATAAATGAGGAAACCCATTGAGTGGGAGAAAATCTTCACCTGCTACCGATCTGAAAGAAGATTATTATCCAGAATACACAAAAAACTCAAAAATAAAAAAAAACAACGGAAAAAATTAAATAAATGACCCAATAAAAAGATAGGCTAAAGACCTGAAGAGAAAGTTGTGAAATGAAAAAATAAAAATGCCTAAGATGCACCTTACAAACATAGTGCTTGAAACTCTGGCAAGAGCAATAAGACAAGAAAAGGAAATTAAAGGAGTAATAATTGGAAAAGAAGAGATCAAATTATCCCTTTTTTG
>NW_008337804.1:757706-760827 GCF_000622305.1 Nannospalax galili | reverse complement strand
CTTATAGGGTTTATACTGAGTACAATATTGTATAACTGTAATAATTCAACTGTAAACCTAAAAATTTACAGCCAAATTTGAAAGAGATGCATCCTACCTCAGGAAAACGTTATTGAATATGTCAATTGTGTTGTAATGATATGCTTCTTCTAAGTATGTTTTTATTAAATAAATCATTTTTAAAAATTAAAAAAAAATGCCTAAGATGCACCTTACAAAGTGCTCAACATTCTTAGTATTTACAGAAATACAAATGAAACCCACTTTAGAATTAAACCTTACCCCAGTCAAGCTGGCTATAAAAAGAACATGGAATAATGAAATTTGAGATAAATAGAAGAACTGAGAACAGTTAAGAATGACTAAGGTGAATGAAATAACATAGGCCCGGAAAAACCAAATGCTGTATGTCTTCTCTCAGCTGTGAATACTAGTGGATACTAGCCTTGAAGCCTGAGATTTGTGTGCTCAATGTGGAGTTCTTGCTTGCAAACTAGAAATGGACCAGTTGGGTGGGGTTTGCCCTATTGGGGGAGGAATAGAAAACACAGTTGACACAAACATAGAATGAGGGAATACTCAGTGCAGAAATGCTTAAGCATTTATAGGCTGAAAAGAAGGGGGAATGAGAGGGAAAGGGTGAAGTGCTGACAAAATGAAACGTATGAAAAAGCAATATGGTAACCTTCTAGTCAGTGAGCTAATTAAAACATTTACATTTAACAAAGGTAGAAGGCCTATATCCTGCCTGGCTGGACAACATTACTATTAAGATGTAAGTTATTAAGCTAAACTTCCAGAGCCATGTATGGGATACACCCTTATACAGTGCTTGTCATAGCTTCTTAGATGTCACCTAAACAGTACAAGCTCTTGCCATTCTTCTTGGATACCAACCAGAATTAAGTGACAATGCCCTCTTGTTGATGACAATGCACAGCATGATTGCAAGGAAGAGAGAAATCAAACCGGAAGTGAGCTAGAAGCTTCCTCTCTGATGGTTAGATTTCATAGAGCCACAGGGTACTATGCAGGCTGCTTGAGGATAAAAGTCATCAACAGATTTACTCAGATAGGAATCCTATTCACTACAATATCAATCTGCCATGCAACACGTGCGCACTGTCACACTAGCGATATGACTTACGGGAAATCACAAACTCTGATTGGATTTGACACCTATTTCACAAGAGTGTGTTCATGCCACGAACTACAAGCCTTATCTAAAAGTCATGGCTGAGAAGGTCTTAGGCCCTGGGGAGCACTTACTACAGTTGTTTAGCTAAACTGACATAATTTCAAATTATCTCCTAAATACTCACATTGTACCCACGGACAAATGTTACTCTTCTACCCTTATCAGAGATGCTTGTCTTTTTAAAAGAAATACAGTGAATGCAGAGAGTTACAACTGCTCAAGCTATTGAGATTAACTGAGAGTTGAGCACTTATCCCTTAACAGGACATTTATACTACCCCCTTTATGGCTCAGAGAACATTACAGAAGAGAGGTGGAAGGACTATAATATAATAGAACAGAGAGAGAAGGGCTGTGAAATGCTCTTCTGGTCATGACACCTTCATCACAACCATGGTCAGACAGCAGCCATAGTGGTCTGAATTGGGCCTGCACAAAACTTGGCTCATCAATAGTCAAAAATGGGTTAGAGAGGTTATCACAGGATGATGTTTTCCCTGATGAATTCTTTTCTACTGGTGTATTCTGGGCAAGAGCAGTCATTCTCTCCAGTTGTCTACCCACCAGTGAGCTCCAGGCTTCAGTGGATAGTTCCAAATTCATGGTCACACTGAAGGCCTCAGTTAAACTCAATCATTCTCAAAACAAAACAAAAAGACATGAGTGTGGGAAAAGAAGTTGTAGAGAGAAGGGGGAAGAAGGGAGTGGAAAGTAATGATGAGAGGGTGGTAGTAAAAGTAAACAGATTTTATCATATACATGTGGGAAATGATCAAAAATGTTTAATAAAAGTTATTAAAGGAAAAGAAAAATATTTAAAGTATTTAAAGTTATTATACTAGTGTAGGTATATTTTACCATTTATTACCATTCAGTGTGAAAGTTTTCACATAAAATTAAAGAGGTATATCTTAAGACTTTTTTTCTGATGTTGATACAAATTTAAGATAAAATATCTTAATGAAATGGGTTTCTGATATATTGATGTGTACTTTTGTTAAATAGAAACAACCATTAACAAAATGATATCTATAAATTCATATTAGAAACAACCGTTAACAAAAATGATATCTATAAATTCATATTACAAATAATGAAAAATCCCATTGTATTACTATTATTCATTCCTGAGTAAGTAGCAACTGGTTGTACGTACTCGGGCTCTGTTAGTGGTGTGGTTTCATTTGGCTCATTCACTGGGCTCCCGTCTTCATGGTTAGTAATTCTTTCATCCTCTGTTCTCATTTCTACTATGGGTTCTTTTGATCCATCTTTCCTAGAAAAACAAATAAAAAATTTTAACTTTTGAATGTATTAAATGCTCTCTTCTCACTGTCTCTGTCTTTCTGTCTCTCTCTGTCTCTCTCTGTCTCTCTTTCTCTGTCTCTGTCTCTCACACATACACACACACAAAAAAAATGGAACAAAATTTAATTTACACTAATTCCTGCCTTTATTCCAATAAAGCCGACATGAAAACATTTTTCCACTTAACTTCGTTTTCCCATATACTTTTACTGAATAATTGTAAAGAAAAAATGCTCTATCCTTTAGTCATCAGAAACGTGCAGTTTTTGGTGCTTGGCTAGTTAGCAAACATCTGTGAGTCCAGCACTTAGGAGCCAAGCAGGAGGACGGTATACTTGAGGTCAGTTTGGTCTGTATAGTAAGACTGTTTCAGAAAGGTGTTATTTTATAAAATTATTTTTCATCTTAGAATATATTTAAAAAATTTAAAACAAATTATTGTAATATATTTAAAACATTTAAGAATTATATAACATTAGAAACATCGCTTTTTAATTTTATTTCAAATTTCAGAAAATAAAATTCATAAAAAGATACCTTTCACACGGTAATATATGAATGTATCAAATTCTATGGAAGATTTGTTTTAAATGTAAATGTTAATTTCTTTGCAAA
>NW_008337804.1:717810-757682 GCF_000622305.1 Nannospalax galili | reverse complement strand
AAAAGTAGTTTAAATTAAAAAAATAATTTAAAGAATATGCCAGGATTTCCATTGGTAACTACATATTCAAATGTTACCTTTATCATATGTCTAAAAATATGAATTTTTTTCATAATTTATGTAAACACAAGAGCTTTTTTCCCCAAGACTATGGCTGAAATAATGAACAAAACAAAGAAACAGAGCAAGAGAGCAAAGAGGGAGAGAGAAGAGAGAAAAATAGGTTTTAATTCCCTACATTTTAATGCTAAAGATCCAATAACCTCTCTTTTGGCTGTATGTGTGTTTATGTTAGGTCAGTAGGGGTCAGAAAAGACATAATCTTTGGATAAGATAGTTCCTCCTTTCCTTCCCCATTTGATGTTGGATACTCTTTTTCAATAAACAAAGTGAGCCGTTGTTCAAAAGCACAGTTGTGAAAGAAATCTGAAGAAACAGATTCTCGGCAACTCTGGTCACTTCCAGGCTGAGATAGATGAATCAGGCTATTTGTATTTTAGCATCACCATAATGTGGCTTCACATACTAAACCCTGCACTTCAAACTATACAATTCCAAATACTAAATATTGTGAAGGAGGTGAAAATATGAAGACCATAAAGGTGAATGCTTTCCAGGGATAAGAAGTAAGGAAAAGATGGGCAGGAAGAAGCTAGGAAACGTAAGGACACAGAAATAGTGACTCTTGTTATTGAATTTTGAAAGCCATATGAGCTAGGACTACTAAAACAACAAAGCAAACTAGTAAGCAATGGTCTAGAGATTAGCAGACACAAAAATGTTGAAATTTAAAGATAATAACATATTTGGTGTTTTGTTTTGTTTTCACAGGGTATCCCTATAGCTCCAGCTGTCCTGAAACTCACGGTGGACTGGAACTAAGTACACCAGGCTGGCCTGGATTTCACAGATTTCCTTTGGCTTCGTGGTGCTGGGATTAAAAGAATGTGGCACCAGGCCCTGCTGATAACACACTTTGAGCAGTGGATGGTCTGCTTTGTTACGCTTATCTCCATATATCCTGTAAAACCACATCAAAATGATAGAAATAATTGTTGGCAAAAATAAAAGAAAATATAGATATTCGTAAAAGTAATCTTTTTTTTTTAATTTCTAAAATCCAAAACTCTGCAGGAAATGATTAATCATGTTTAGAGAAAATATCTGATAATTGCCTCTAAATATAAAAGATCTGTGTGATATTAAGGTTGGTTGAAAAGCCCACTGCCCCTGAACTTTAGCTTAGTCTCTTTCTGTGTATATGTGGACAGGTTGGTATTCTTCAGTCTCTTGCTCTGGTTTCTGTATGTGGTTAATGCTGGTCAAGAGTTAGCTAGGAAGTATTTTATCTGGTCTGTAGTATGAAGAAAATTGTGGACTCATAATTTCTTAAATCTTTGGTGGAATTTATGTAAACCAATCTGGGCTCAATTTTCTACTTTTATATGTTATTCATTATAGATTAAATGCTTTTATTATATGAAGGTTTCCTGATATTGTCTGTTTGTTCTTGTGGTCTGTTTTGCCAGATGTCTTTTTATGAGTTTATGTAGCTCTTCCAAGTACCAAATATGTGGGAATATCTTTCTTATCATTGAATGACCACATTCTCTGAGGATACCTTTCCATTCTTATTATTATTTGTATTCCCTCCTCCTCCTTCCCCTCCTCTTTCTTCTCTTCCTCCTCCTTGTTCTTCTAATTCTCCTACTTTTCCACCTCCCATCCTCCCATTCCTTCTCCTCCTGCTCTGGCTAATCCTTCTTCTATTCTCTCTCCCCTTTTCGCTCTCCATGTTAATTTTGTTAATCTCTTACAGCTGATTAACTTTCAGTTTCATTGATTTTGTTCTATTGATTTTCCTTTTTCTTTTGTTCTCATATTTTATTTACATTATTCTCCTTAATTTGAACTTTATTTATTCCTCTTTAGTCTAGTTTTCTGAGACAGAAATTTAAAATTTTCCTATATGTTTCCTAATCATATTAAATACTATAAAGCTCTCAGCACTGCTTTTACCTCATTACCTTAACCTCTGTTAAGTTGTGCTTTATTTCCATCTTGTTCAAATATTTCTAAATTTTTCTCAAGACTTTTTTCTTTTAAAACTCTGTTGTAATTGCAGGCCAGCTGGGACTATAGGGCTACTCTGTCAAAACAAAACAGCAAAACAAAACAAAACGAAACAACTCGTGTTGTACTTGGAAGTATGTCATAGTCTCTGCAGACTTTCAGATATTTTCCAACTTTCCTTTTCTTACTGATTTCTAGTTTAATTCCTTGGTGTCTCAGAGCAGATGTTGTGTGATTCCTACTTTTCAAATTTTACTCAAGGATTGGGTTTACTCAGAATATGATGTTTCTTTTTGACTATTCTACTTGAGATTTATAAGCGTTCTGTTTCAGAATAAGTTATTTTATACATGACAGACGTATCCAGATATTTGATTGTATTGTATTGTTTGACTATTTCCTTAATATTTTAAATTTTTCCTTCTTTATGATTTTTTTTTATTTTTTTGTCTTTAAGTTATACTTCTTCAATCCTTCCTCCTTTTTGATCTGTCCACTTTTGACAGAGGAGTGGTGAGCTTGAAATTTACAAAAACAAAAACAAAAAACAAAACAAAACAAAAACATTTAGCTCTCCCTATATTTAGTTTGTCTCATATATTTTGTTGTTCTATTGTTAAGTAAAAACATGTAAAACATACATTGTAAAACTCGACTTTTAAAATAACTAGATCAATGTAACAACAACAAGAACAACAACAAAACACCCAAACATGAGTGCACACAGAAGGGCCACCTGTATTTTACAAATAGGCAATATTTGACACAGGTGCCAACAACTCACACAGGAGGAAATACAGCATCTTCAACAAATCAACCCATACCTATCACCCTCCAACTCCAAAAGTCAATTCCAAATGGATCAAAGACCTCGATGTGAAGCCTGAAGCCCTGAAACTGTTAGGAAGCATCCTAGAAGATATAGATAAAGGAAAGCTTTTCTAAATATGACATCAGGAGCTCAGGAATTAAGGTCAACAATCAACAAATGGAACCTCATTAAACTAAACTACCACTGTCAAGGAAAGGAGACAATCAAGTAAAAAGGAAAGCTGCAGAGTGGGAGAAATTCTTTACCCGCTATACATGTGACAGGGGATTAATATCTAGAAAATACATAAAACTCAAAAAAAAGAAGCAAGAAAAAAATTATCCAATTAAAAAAATGAGTTATGGATCTCAGGGAGAACTCTCAAAAGAAGAAATAAAAATGGTTAGGAAACACTGTAAAGTTTTCACTACTCTTAGTAATTAGGGAAATGCAAATCAAAATCACTTATGATTTCATCTTCCCTAATGACTAGCTTGCGTGATATCAGAGGATACTGTATTTGCTGCCAAGGAAGAAATTTGCCAATGTTCCTACCCATCTGTAGAACTTAATAAATATCAATGACTGGCACTGAAAACTACCAATATTTGTGTAGCAGTGGCACTTTTACCTTGGGGTAAGGAACAACTGTCAGATTGGAATCATGGCCTGCCTAATGGAAGGGAACTCATGTGTGGTACTGTAAACCAAGCCAAATATACATGGTTGGAGATGTCATGGATCCCATTGAAAACTTAATTTGCCCCTACTCTAGACCAAAGTAATATCTTAGTGTAGTCTAAATATGCATCCTTGCATTTACAGACAAATGTACCTTCCATTCTTCTTCAAAGAAGCTTTTTTTGAAGCTGATGGAGACAACTGTACAATTCCAGAACTGACTAAATGAATAGAATAATTATCTGTGAGACACATAGTCCTAAATGACACATATTCAATGCCGCATCTACACATAGTGTGAATGCATTACTCAGCTCTCACTAGAGAGGATTTCTTATGTAGCAGATGTTAACAAAGAAACCCACAATTCATGAATGTGCAAAGAACAAAAGGCCATAGAGTACTTATCCTTGAATAGGACACATATTTCAAACCTTTGCTTCTCAAAGTTCAGGAATCATTGCAGAAGAGGGGCATAAGATTGTAAGAGTCAGAGGAGGTGGCTAATCACAAGAAAACAGAGTCTTCTGAAGAGCTGGTCAGTTACTCATATTAACACACAGCAATGTTAACAGCATTCAGAAGACCAATGCAAGCTAAAAGAAGACAAAATCCCAGCTTAGACATGGGGAAGTGACTAAGAATTACCAACCCAATCTAAGGAACTTCTGACAATTATAGGTTCCTGAGATGGGGAAAGAAAATGTTTTACAGGACTGGTACTCTTGTTTGGCCCAGTGGATGGGCCCAGACTGAAGAATATTTGGGGACACAAATCAGACTCTAGGCCATATATACACACATACACACCTCTATCTCTCTCTTGCTCTCTCTCTTTCTCATATATGTGTGTGTGTGTGTCTGTGTGTGTGTAGATATAGATAGACAAATATATAGAGAGTTAACTACATCTCTCTCTATATATATATACCTATGAGAGCACATTAAATTGGGTGGTTGACAGAGGAGGTGCAAATAGCTAAGGAATTGAGACGTCCTAAATATCCTTCAACTGGTAAATAGATAATGATAATCTCATGTATTTACACAATCAAGTTCTACTCTGCAGTAAAGAAAAAATGAAATCATGAAATTCGTATGTACCTTGATGGAACTAGAAATTGTTATACTAAGTGAAGTAACATAACACAAACTTGAAAAACAAGTGACATATGACATATGTTCCCTCCCATTTGTGGATCTAAACTCCAAGACTTTAAATGTGAGTACATATCCTGATTTAAACACAACGATCAGGAAAATGTTAAGGAACCAAAGGAGTAAAGAGAAAGAAGGAACTCAAGAGAAACAAGGAAAAAAGGACTCAAGGAGATGGAGTTTATAAAAGGGGAAATTAAGATGTTGGGCACTATAAGGATGGAGATGTGAATTAAATAATGATTAGATGGTTTGAAAAACCAGATGAAAATATATTATTACAAAATCCTACTGAAAAATACACATATAATATATATGTATATATGAGTGCACATGAATAGCTAAGACGTTTTAACAAAAAATTCAGTGTCAGGCAGGAGAAAACTTCCTGTAATTTGTTAGTGTGTAAAGGAAATTCTCCAAATAACACAGGCTACTGCCACAGCTCTTGGTTTCCTCCCAGAATTTGAAGGTGAGGCCCTATTGGACATTTTGAATATTAATTGATTTTTAACTATTTTTATATTGGAATGTGATCCGTATTTGAAATAAATATTTTACCTTTTTTACAAGTTCTCAAACAGTTTTTGGCACACCCTTTTTATTTATTTTTTTAATAAATAATTTATGGAGAATTTCATACATGCATATAAGGTGTTTTGATGAAAACCATGCCCTCTCCTTCTCTGCCAACTCCTCCCATATTATTTCTTATATTTATATCCACTAGATAACTCTATACATATAAAAATTAATCTATAAATAAACACATATGTACATAATCAAATAATTACATAGGGCTTGAAGATGGCTCAGTGAACAAAGTACTTTCAGCAAGAGGAAATAAGTTCCGATCCCCAGAATGCACATAAGGTGCAGGCAGGTGTGACAGTTTCCTGTAGTCTCAACATTTAAGAAGCAGTGACAGGGAAACTCTGAGGGAAGCTGACTAGCTCGACTACACTGAACCAGCAAGTTCCAATTTCAGTAAGATACCCTGCCTCAATAAGTAAATTTGAGAGATACTGCAAATGACACTTGACACAAACTTGTCAACTTAGAGCCTCCTAATAAATGTATACACACATATGCAAAGTCACATTCATGAAAATTCACATATGCATACACACTACACACACATATACACACGTGCAAAACAAACGAAATTATTATTCTATATAAATTATAAGCCTTCGTGTAATTATTATACTCTTTATTCAATGGATTTTATCACATGACTCTATTTAAATACAAATGATTAACAGATTTTATAAATTTGTTCATTGACTGACAACATAATAAAACACAAAAGGTTATTAGGATGTAAAGAACACTATGATGAAGAAATCAGAGGTAGTGGATATCAAGTTGATCCCACTGTGTTTAGTATCACTGATCAATATGTCAACATCAATTTGTAAGTAAAACAAGAATTGTTCTTTACATCTGTCTTCAACCTCAAACAGATGATAATTTATTTGCATCAATTTAAACTTGTATTAGTTATTGATTCATTTGCTTATGTGATATGATGTGTATATTATATGTGTGGTATGTGTATATGTGTAGACTTGTCTGTGTCAATGCCTATGGAGGCCTCATGTTCACATTGCAATGTAGTCTCCTATGATTTCTCTGTATTATTTTTTGAGAGTCATATGATTCTGTGGCTTGATGTCTTGGCCAGGCTGGCTGGTGAGCAATACACTAGGATTCACCTGTCTCATTCAATCCAGCACTGGTGTTACAGATCCATAACACTATGCCCCACATTTACATGTGTACTGGGGTCTAACTCAGGTACTTAATCTTGCAGAACCAGTCTTTTACCATCTTCTCAGCCCTAGAAACTCATTTACCCCACTTAATTAGTACTTCATCACTGAAAATGTCCTTTGCAGAAAATACAAAGGAAAATTATTGTTGACAAATATACTAAGATGAAAACAGACAAATCATAAAACAATAGTACTTTTTTAATTGGAAAGTTTTAGATGAGAAAAATATCTCTCAATTCAATCAGATAATTTTTAAAAAGGTTGAAACGTTTTTTTAAAATTTGGAGGTCATGATAATGACACACACACATACACACACGCACATACATAGACATATATTCTATGTGTGTAGGGATGTGTGTGTGTGTTTGTGTGTAGATATGAGTGTTTTGTCTACATGTATGTAAGTGCACACATGTTGCTCAATGTCCATAGAGGCCAGAATAGGAGGACAGTCCCTCTGGAACTAGAGATAAGAAAAGTTTTAAGCTGCAAAGAGGGTTCTATGAACTGAATCCAGGTCCTCTGCAAGAGCAGCCAGTATTTTTAACTGCTGAGCCAAGTTTTCAGCCCTTCAAAAATGTATGTTTTACAAAAGGGGTTATAGGTAGAAGTAAACTGTAAAATTAATTTTAAGTCATAGCATTCTAATGAAAAACTTTGAATTGAAAAGACTTGAGGATTCTCTGGAACTGGAATTACTTAACATCATTGCTGAGCATGGAACTCAGATCCTCTTGAAGAGCAGGATTACATAGGCAAAAACATGCATATGTTAGTGGATGTATAATTTCTTGTGTTTTATGAATGTTTTTCATTGAGCCTATTGTCTCTTTGAGATCAGATATAAGTGTTTCTAAAAACAAAACAATACATCAATAAATAAATAAATAAATAAATAAATAAATAAATAAATATATATGTATGTCACATGTTTGAGTTTGTTTCTCCATTGCTGTGACAAAATACTCTGACAAATACCAACTTGAGGAGCAAAGGGTTTATTTGGCTTACATCTCCTGAGCAACAATTCATCAAGGACCCCGAGGTAGGAAGTCAGAGCAGGAAGCTGGAGGCAGGAGCTGGTACACCGGTCACAAGGAATGCTGCTTACTGGCTTGCTCCTGTGATCAGTGCCCAACCTAATTTCTTATCCAATATAGGCCCACCTGCCTAGGGGTGGCACCACCCACAGTGGACTGAGCACTCCACTATCTCTTAGTGATCAAGAAGATGCCCCACAGACATGGTCACAGGCCAGTCCAATGAAGGCAATTTACCAACTGAGGCTCCCTCCACCAAGGAGTGTCAAGTTGACAAATAAAGCCATCTGGCATGTTATTATGTTTTAATAATCCCTTCACCCAACAATGCTATTTTCCTCTAAATTCAGCTCTAAATATTTTCTTAAAATTCATATTTTACTTAAGTAAAGGAAACTTCTAAAAGAAGTTCAAGTTCGAATGGTTGTAGCATCTTCAAATAAAAGACATTATATTTAGAATCTGATATTCTGAAGTCTGTATATAGTGATTTCATAAATTGTGGTGACATACTTTTGTTTTATTATTTGAATCAAGTTCCTTGAACTTGTAACACAGGCCAGTTTGATGCCTTTCTTTCAACCATTTTGAATTGAAAATTGTTGGGATACATCATAAGCTAATTCATTTGTTTGGCAAACCTACAACAGATCACATGCTTATGGTTTCTTAACACAGTAGTAAAACTTTCAGTTTTGCTCCAAACCTGACATTTACTTTAAGAACATTTTCCAAGTGACTTGACTATACAAGGTCTTATGTTTCCTCAATGTACATATTTAAGGAAAATCTTTGACAGTGGTATGTGCAGTGTCTTTGAGTGGAACACTTAACCTTGCTTTGAAGACAAGCCTCTTCAAGAAAGCACACAGGTTTAACTGTGGGGTTTCAACAGTACGATTTGAACAAACACCTAATACTTACAGGTACGCGGCTTTTCCTTCTTCGAGTTCTTTACTTTTGCCACTGGAGCCACTTTTCTTCCCACACATTCTCCTCGTGATACACATCAGTAACCCACACTGTCGAATGAAGAAGCAGCTGACATCTGTTACCACAAGGATTAGCAAAAGGGCAGCAACTCCAAGGCCAATGATGGCTCCAAGTCCAAGGCCATTAAAAAGTGTGTCTTAAAAAATAAAAGGAAACAACTCCATCAAATCTAAGTTCAGAAACTTTGAAGACTTTTCAAATTAATCTGTAGTAATACTCAAATATATGGAAAGTAAAAAAAAAAGTAGTTGTAACTAGCAAGCTTCAATTTCTTGATTATCAGTACTATTGTCTGGCTATTAAATCATATTTTAAGCACTGACATGTTAAAATATAATTTAAAAAAATTCTCTTTAGAAGGAAGATAAGTATCTTTTCAATGTAGTTCTTGATTCCCTGTGGGGAAGAAAATGAATATGATCATATCCTGAACTGTAATTTATCAGAAATTCAGAGTCATTATAGATAATCACAATGTTAAAAAAGAAAATATAATTTAATATATCTGTTAGAGAAAGGTTATATAAATGTTCATTGTGGTTAATTTTAGCATTCAGATGAAAACCTTCATTTGGATGGCTCCAAGAACTATACTTTGACAGTGAAATTTTTTAAATACCCATCTTTAAATAATTTTGAAACCATCATTTCATTATAAGTGGATTGCTTGCATTTTCCACTTAACATTTTAATAAAGACCATTTATAGCTATAATTTTTACATTTTAATGATCTTTTTTATTTGACATCATGAAAAATTGAATGTCTAAGATGGACCAATTTGTTGTTGCCTGTGTTGGTAAGGAATCCCATTTGACTTGCACACAGTGTCTATGAAGGCGTCACTGGAAAGAGGATGGTATATGGGGAAATGGGGGAAAATGGTAAAAACAGGAGGCAGTAAAATTAAGATTCCATATCTAGAGTTGAATATGAGATGAGATTAAGCAATTATAGCAGTAAAGGTAGGAAAATAAAAACATGAGAAAGTGAATTGAACTGATCCAGCAAACAGAGGGAAAGGAAGATGTAGCTATATTATAGATACAATATCTAAAAAATAATATAAGAGCATAGTCTAAGAATATTCTTATATAACATTGTAAAACTATAACATTCTCTTATTAAAGGTAAAATATATTTGCTAACAAAAATTAAAATAGGATGTTCCTTATGTAATTGATATGAAACACATTGGGAGATATAGGGAAAGTTATAAATTTGAATTTTGAGTAAAACCAGTTTTCAATTAAATTTTTGTGTAATATTAAATTTTTAAAAATATATACTTACATGTAGATTTATTATTTTGGTATGACTTGAAGAAATATTGACCCAAAAGATTGAAAATAAGTGATCTTACTTTAAATAAGAATCAGCAGATTGAATTGAATACATTAAACTTGTTTGAATCTTTATTTTTTTCTGTAAAAGAAATGAATGCTATGTCTAAACTTACTTTTTCAGGAAATATGTACATTATAAATATGTGCTGCCACTGTATGAATGGACTCTACCCTCAAGTTCTGAGAAGACATAAGCCTTTCCTTCCTTAAGTTATTTTTGCCAAGTGTAGTGTCACAACAAGAAAAAAAACAGTCAATACATAAAGCAACATGACTCTTCAAAAAATAATTATTTTGCATTAATCACATTCACTGAAAGGGAATTAGATAAAATTCCAACATTTGAGTTAAAGAATGATTATAAATATCTTCAAGAAAATAACAAATACCACATATCTGGATGAAATACAAAAGAAAACAAAGAAGCAGCTGAATGACAAGCAGAACTCAACACAGATGTGAATGTAGAATCCCCCAAGGAGACAGAAATGCTGAAGAAAAACAATCTAAAATATTAGAAATGAAAGCGTGCAAAGGTCAAATTAAAAGTTTCATGGAAAGGTTTACCAATGGCATTGATCAAGTGAAGTATCAGGGTCTGAAGAGAAGGTTTAGGGATTGAAAATTCAAGGAATGGCAAAGATAACAGAACGGAGCATTTGTTATATATGTGACACTAATTCTATGAATCATGGGCACAGAAGGAGAAGAATGTCATGGTAAAGAAATTAAAAAAAATGTTTTTATGAAACCATAACAATTTTTTCAACTATAAAGAAAGGGATGCTCATGCAGGTTCAGGAGTTATTTAGGTTCAGAAGTTATATACCAAATATATAAGATAGGAATAACATTCCTATATGATATTAATGTTAAAACACTAAATAAGCAGAAAGGAGAATGTATTGAAACTGCAAGAGAGAAACATCAAGGCATGGCTGAAAGCAAGCCCATCTGAATAGCAGCAGATTACTCAGTGGGAAATTTAAAGTCAGGAGTGCTTATAATGAATTCCAAATTCTGAAAGTTAACAACAGCAGTCAACCCACATTACTATATTCAGCAAAATCATTGTCCTAACAGAAGAAAAAAAAACTTTTCATAACCCAAAACCGGCTGAAAAATTGGTGAGCACTATGCCATCTCTACAGAAAAGATCGTAAGTAATCCTTTAAACTGAAAATGAAGATAAATTCAACTATGATTCAACTGGAAGAGTTGTTATCTAAATGAAGAATTGAAAAACATCAATAAAAGGAATTAATACACAGCTATCAAAAACTCTAAATATTAATAGTTTCAACTGCCAATCAAAAGATACAGAATGGCACATTGGATTTAAAACAAAATTCATTAATCACACGACAGAAGCTACTTCAGAAAGAATAGAGAAAGGTATTTCCAACAAATTGAACTAGTAAACAAGCAAAGGTCATGTTTCAAATATCTCACAAAATATACTTTAGACAAGGACTAATCAGAAGTAATAAAGGAAAGTTCACAATAAGGGAACAATCCATCAAAGGTCCTTAAAATTCTACATACATATGCATTGAGCACTATTAGACTGAATTTCAGAAAATAAGTAATAGTATGAAAGTAGACATAAGGGGGCTGGAGAGATGGCTTGGCGATTAAGAACACTGGCTATTCTTGCAGAAGACAAATGTTCGAATCCCAGCACCCACATGGCAGCTAACAACTGTCCGTAACTCCAGTTCCAGGGGCTCCAACAGCATTTCTCTCCTCCGTGGGCATTGTACAACACGGGTGCACTTACCTACATGCAGGCAATACATGCATATACATAAAAATAATAAATAAAATATTTTTTAAAAGTAGATATAAAATGAAAAATTAACCCCCCCACAGTAATAGTGGATGATTTAAACATGCTACATTGATAGGTCACGCTGAAAAAAAAAATCTTAAGTATCTGTGTTAAACCATATCATAGACTGAAGAGACCCAAAGGCATCTACAAATTTTCCATTCAAACACTGCCAAATAACCATGTGGTTGAGCAGCCCATGTAACTTTCTCAAAAAAGACATTATATGGTAGGACATAAAGGAAGAAATGACAAATATTAGGGAATTGAAATAATTTCTAGTATTGTATTTGACCACAATGGAATAAAAATAAAACTCAACAGCAAGTAAAACTACAGACAATAAACAAACTCTTGATCATTGAACAACATGCCATTAATGATGAATAAGTTACTGAAAAAAACTAAAAAAGGAGATCTAAAAATTTCAGTTATCATTGATTCTATAGATCACTGTGTCTTTCAACGCTCTTCAGATAAACTTTTTTTCAGAGCAGATGGTGAATAACTTAGAGATTTAAAACTAGTCCACATGCAGAGAAAAAGATACTGTGGATGCACAGCCTTAAATGTGACATCTGTATCACATATCACATCCCTCCTCTGAAGTCTCAGGAAGCCTCCAAGAACAGGAGTGGAAAGACTGTTAGAATCAGATGGTGATTGGTGAACACAAGGAAAATGTGTTGTTTGGACACAAAACAGCAGATGTACATATGAACCAACAGCAGATTTGACAACATGCACAAGACATGTAAAAGCCTGGCATATCAATCAAAATTCCAACATGGAGAAGAGAGGTGAACATGAGAGGAACTATTATCAATTGATAGCTGTTCAGAGAAGGACGGCTGTTTTCTTAAAGGCTTTCATGCCAGGTAGGTTGACCATGCTCCAGGGGTGATCTCACAACCAAAAATACTTTAGGAAAACAAAATGAACTGAACAGAAGTTAAAAATGTAGAACATGAAATGGAGAGTAGGGAGTTAGGGTAAATAGGAAGGCAGATGTGGTGATAGGATTTGGATATGATCAAAATACATTGTATGAAATTCTCAAAGAATCAATAAAAATAATATATTTTTAAATTGAGTCAAATTAGAAAAACCAAAGAAAATTTATTGAATGCAATGAAAGCAGTCCCCAAAATGAAATGCATCATTACAAGTGCCTACATTAAAGAGTCAGGCATAGCAAGCAAACAATTGAGCAATGCATTTAGAATCTTGGAAAAACAAGAACAAGAGAGACCCCAAATCAGTGAATAGAAAATTTTTTTTTCAGAAATTATAAAATATAAACAAATTTTACACATTCAATGAAAAATAATACTAATGCAATTCAAAGTACAAATATAAAGGGAGACATCACCATGAGATATTAATGAAATACAAAACGTGTTTAATACAATTATAGAAAGATAGATTCCACTAAATTGGAAAAGTCTAACAGAAATGTGTGACTTCCTAGATGATTATGCCATGCAAATGGTCAACTAAGATAAGACAAAATTTAAACAGATCATTGGGACTGGAAAGATGGTTGAATGGACTGTACACACTGAGGATTTAAGTCAAAATATATCCTTTACCTGCACAGTGTTTTTAATCATGTATTTTGTCACAACTGGGAGAGAAGGAACTAATATACCAGAGGAATAAAAGACCTAAACAACAAAAACTTAAAGACACTGAAGTAGGTGATTGAAGAAGAAACCAGAAGATGGAATGATCTCACATTCTCATAGAGTGGAGTAACTGATGTGTGAAATGGCCATCTTACCAAAAACTATCTACTAATTCAATGTAATCATAAACAAAATGTCAATTCCCAGCACCCACATGGTGGCTAATGACCATCTGTAACTCCAGTTCCAGGGAATCTGATATCCTCTTCTGGCCTCTGCAGGCATTGCTTGGCATGCAAGCTATACGCTCATAACCATAAAAATTTAAAAACAAAAAAATTAAAAATAAACAGATCTAAATAATAAAATTTGGGCAGTAATGCTAAATATTCCAATTAAGGAAAGCCAAGCCCAGATAGATTCATTGCTGAGTTCTACCATACATTTATAGAACTAAGAAATGTGTACAAATTATTTCATAATATATAAAAAGAAAAGGAAACGAACTGATTTTCTGAAGTCATTTTATCCCAACACCAAAATAAGAGATAGGCACAATAAAAACAATACCATACATCAATCATGTAAAAAATATATAAATGTAAAATAATCAATCGAATGTTTGTGAACATAATTCAAGAATGCATAAAAAAGATGTACTCGGTTCATTGTGATCAAGTTGGCTTCATTTGAGAGGTGATGGAATGCTTCAACATATGCAAAACAATAAATATAAAACATCACAGATAGAAATAATTAACCATATGATCATTTTAAGAGCTGCAAAACAATACTTTTCACAAAATCCCACATCCCTTCATGATAAATGTCCAGACTTCAGGAGTAAAGTGAATCTGGATCCATAATAAGGCTGATTGTACTGCAAACAGGAGGTCTGGAAAAGTAGATATAGCCAAGCCCTTTGGAGCCCACGTCATTTTATTGTAGGTCGCAGAAGCTTGAAATAGAGCTATGGGATTAGTTTTTTCCAAACTGGGTTATGGTTTCGTTTTGGTTGAGGCATTCATTTTTTAAGTAATATATAATCCATTCTTTTACATAGGGGAGGCCCATTTCATCCTTTTAGGAAATGTTTATTATGTGCATTGTATACTAGAACTACGCAACTTTTTATGGTATAGGGGCTCACAGCTAAGGATTGCCTGGAGTGTCAGAAGATACTTTAAACTCTGGATTGGGTAAAGTGTTGAGACAGGTAGACACTATGTGTGCTTTTGTAGTTGCAATGGATGCATTTTGAAGCATGAAACGATCATAATATTGTGGATTCCAGGTATGTAATTATGTGGTTTGCAAGCGGCATATTTTACATAGTCTCTTATGTTCAAACACATGATCTTCAGCAAGAGGTAATGTGTGTGAAACTCGTGAACCCTTAAGGAGTTGAAGGAAATGGATCTCTAGGGGTGTGTCTTGGGGTTTTATAGCCAAGATCCGCTTTCTGTTTATTTCTTTTCTACAGATGCAGTATGATCAGCTGCCTCAGGAATGTGATACCTTTCCATACCTGCCTCAGTAGACTATACATCTCAAAATTTAAGCCAAAATATATCATTCCCCCTCACTGTGTTTTTATCATGTATTTTGTCACAACAGGGAGAGAAGAAACTAATATACCAAGGGAATAAAAGACCTAAACAACAAACACTAAAACACTGAAATAACTAATTGAAGAAGATGGTGAAGATGGAATACTCTCACATTCTCATAGAGTGGAGGAACTGATGTTTTGAAAATGGCCATCTTACCAAAAGCTATCTACTAATTCAATGTAATCTCAAACAAAATGTCAATTCTGTTATTCACAGAAGCAGAAGAAATGAGAGAAAAAAAAAAGAAATGTTAAATTTAGTATGGAAGAACAAAAATCCCTAGTAGTACAAACAATGCTGAGAGAAAAGAAAATGTTGAATGTATCTTAATTCAAGATATACTCCAGAAACATATTATCAAAATCAGCATGGTACTGGGATAGAAACAAACAAACAGATCAATGGAATACTCTATTGTAGACCAATTCAACTATAGCGACCTGATTTTTTACAAAGATATCCATGATGACATAGGAAAAGACAGCCTCCTCAATAAATATGTGAAAATTGGTTATTCACGTGTAAGAAAATTAGTTTCCAGTCTCACACTGAACAAAAATTAAGTTCAAACAGATCAAAGACTTTTAAAGCAATACCTTGAACTCTGAAAAGGTCATGGGAAAAAGTGAGGAAACTATTTCAAGATATCAACATCGACAATTACTTTCTGAATAGACTTCCTTTATTCAGGAATGTATGCCGGAAATCAACAAATGGAACTTACTGAAATAAAAATTTTTGCATAGCAAAGGAAGTGAATGAAGAAACAGCCTAGAGAATAAGAGAAAGGCATTGTTAGCTCTACATTGACCAAAATACTAATATCTACACTATACAATGTGCTCACAAAACTAAACAACAAAAACTCGACAATCCCATCAATGCATGAGATTATAACACAGTTTTTGAAAGATGAAGTATAAGTGTGTAATAAACACAGGAAAAATGTTCAATCTAATGAACTGATAGAGAAATGCATATCAAAGCAACATTGAAATTTCATCCTGAACTGGAGAGATGGCTCAGTGGTTAAGAGCACATACTGCTTTTACAGAGGACCTGGGTTCTAGCCACAGCACCCACATGGTAGTTAACCATCTGTAACTCCAGTTCCATGATTTCTGACACTGTTTTATGATCTCCACAGTCATGGCATGACACACGTTCACTTATAGGCATGCGGGCAATACACTCATACACATAAAATGAAAATAATAAATAAAATAGTTTTTTTTAATGAAATTTCATCTTAAACTATCAGAGTGGCATGCATCAAGGCAAAATAACAACAAATAATGCTAGAATGTGAACCATTTTGAGCCTTTAGATGGTTGGAAATTTAGAAGTGGAAATGTCTTAGTAGAACAAAGCTAATTACCTCCTGAACTGAAGGGAGAAATAGGAAGAGTAGCAGGACATGGGGAGAGAGATGTTCAACATATAAGGAGAATGTTTATGAAAATTTAAAAGTTAAACAAATGAAAAAACAAAGGAAGCCAGTTTAATATTAAATTTCCATGTAAGTATAAAACATAAAATTAGATATGCTTCTCATAAAATACTTTAAAAAACTTAATATTTTAATCCAGTGGAGATATTCATCTTAAAACTTTAAAAAGACAAAAGCAAGTTTGTGCTTTTTATATGTTATAAAGAATATTTGGTATTAAAAATTTAAATGCCAATTAGTCTTGTTCTAGTTACACAATAAGGGAATAAGGGTATAAAACGTAATACAATGGTTGGAGACTCAGTGTCTCCAGGCCTGAATTTATTACTACTTTTCAGATAAGTGCACATAGTATCCAATTGTTCTCTAAAGACGTATCTTTATAGCTTTTAGAATAATGCAGTTCTCAGAATTCCTAAGAGAAATTTCTTTGTTCAGAACACAGTGGTTAATAAGGAAATTCACAATTGAACAAAGTGTAGAAAATTCATGTCAATGGAGCGCTCCACTGTAACATGGAAGGAGAGGGGTTCATAGAGCCATCATCCCTCACTGAGGAAATATTGACAGTTGAAGGTTATGGGGAAGTAGAGTCAGTTTTCTTTAAAGGTGTGGAACATGGTGGGCCAGTCCTGCTTTAGTGGATGACCCCATACCCAGAACTGCATGAGCAGCACAACTGGACTTTGGTTTTTGTTTAAAAAATAATAATAAAAATAAAAAATAAAAATAAAAATGAAGACATGACTTTGGGAACTCTCAACCTACTTTGATCCTTAGCACCTGTATGACGGCTAAAAAAATGTCTGTTACTCCAGTTCAAGGGAAACCTGACACTATCTTCTTACCCCCACAAACAATGCTTTCTCCTGGTGCATTTACAAACATGCATGCAGAAAAAGAAACTTTAAACATAAAATAAAAATCAATCAAAAATGTTCAAAATAATAAAAACATTAAATTAAAATGTAGTACAGGTATCACACTACAACTGGATTTCATCTAAGCTAAATCAGTAAGATATTTGGGAATTTGATGCTTGGATTATGGAGATATTATTCTGGTTATTCAGTAAAATATAATATTATCAGTCCACTGAAGCTTCATATAAACTCACTGAGTGCTTCTTATATCAGTTGAGGATCCGATTTTTCTCGTGAAATATCAAAGGTTAACAGATATATTCACTTGCACCAATTTAAATCTATATTTTATTATAAAGCCCTATAAGTTCCTGAAATTCATTTATTGGAATTCAAAAGATACCACAAAAAAGCGATAGTTTTATATATAAATAAGAGTTTCTTGTTAATAATAAGAGCGTTTGCCTGCACCGTGCTAATATTTTGCATTCCAAGTGTGCTACTCCAAGGTTATACATAATTTAAATAAAAATATTTTAAATTCATTAAAAATAACCCACCGTTATTTAAGTTTTCATAATTTCTCATTGGTTTCATTAGACAAACTTTCCCTAAGATCATTTTAATTTCAATAACACCTGTGTCTTGTAGACCTGGGAATTATTGTAAAGTATTGGACTTATTGAAAAAAAATTCCTAGCATTCAAGTAAATGTTCAGATGTAAGAAAATGTTTAAGAATGAGGCTCTATGCTAGAGAAAAGAGAAAGTGAAAGTGGATACTATGTTGAAATAACAGTATATTGTGTAGATTTTAATTGTTTTAAAACCTTAAATTAAGAATAATTTGTAATTATGAATATGTGTAGAAAGAGGTCTTGTGCAGTTTGGAATAAATTTGGGATAAATTTCTGCACATCTCTAGCTGTCCTGTCCACCAATGCTCACTAGTACTTTGTCAGACTGTATGAAAATCACACTGAATCATCATGGGTGATTTAAAAATTATTTATCATTATTCAGTAACTAAACAGAAAAACTCTGTGGCCAAAATGACTGGATTTTATGTCTGTTCTCCTCTTTAAACACTTTAAAATATGTAAATGAGAAAATGAGATTAATTGTAATAGAATTTCTCATGTCCATTATTTCTGCTTTAGAGAGAGGTTTTCACGCATTTATTATCCACTACTAACACTGGACATAATACAGTTATTAATTACTTTCACCTCAATATTGATAAAAATGTAAATGTGGAGCATCATATACTCTAAAATATTCTTAATAATAATACACAAAAATCACTTGGGATATTTCAAGTGGTCATATATGAATATTTCATAGATACCTATTAAAATGTTGGTATTTATGATAATTTATTACTTTTGATTAGTTTACAATAGCTTGTTAAATATTTTCACCTATTTCTCCTTATATGAGATACAATTTTTCATTACGTGAATACATATTGGAATTTTAAAATGTTATTATTTGTATCATATATTTACAGTGCTTCATATAAAACCCGTGTCAGCTCATGGTAAGCATGTCCTTTACCTCTAAACTTCACCCTCAGCACCAAATACCTTAAGCTAATAACAATTTTTCAGTTGCAGCTATATATTTAATTGTGATCAGAAGTAAAAGATTTTTGTTTGTTTTGTGATTTGTTTTTGTTTTTGTTTTGAGTCAGGGTTTCCCTATAAGGACAGCTGGCCTGAAATATGCTATGTAAACCAGGTTGGCCTCAGTCTCACAGAGATCTGTCTGCTTCTGCCTCGTGAGAGATGGGACTAAAGGCATACACCACCATTTCCATGTTAGAATTAAAAATTTAAATACTAGTCTCTTCTTATTTATTCATTATTTATAAATTAGCAGGACTGCAATTCTTTTACACCTAAATGGTATGGAAAATCTTTCATCATCTTTGTAAGAACAAGGTATTAAACAAATAAGTCATCTAATCATTTTCTTATTGTTCCTCAGATAGGATGTGGACTTTTGCTGAGATTAGTGATTAGAATTTGTACCAAACACTGCAGCTGTAATTCACTTTTCTCTCATTTTTGTCAGTTTCATCATTAATTTTTGTGAATCTGATTTTTATTGCTATTCTCTTTGACATCTTAGATGAATTCACATCAATAAAATAGAAAACAACTTGAAAATTCTCAAATACTGCTGAAAAGAATCATAGTTTTCTAAGATGAAGACTCCTTTGTTTATTTAAAAGTTTTTATTATTTTGTGTGTTTGAGTGTATTACTTACATGTATGTAAGTGCACCTCTGTTGCACAATGACCGTGGAGGTCAAAAGAGGGAGTTGGATCCCCTAGACTTGGATTTACCAAGAGTTGTTAGCTGTCAGTGGGTGCTGAGAATTGAACCTGAGTCCTCTGAAAGAACAGTCAGTGCCGTTAACTGCTAAGCCATCTTTCGAGCTCTTATATTTTTGTTGTAATATGCTGTTAATTGCAATTCATGGGATTGCATTAGAAAAATATTACCTCTTTAATTTCCTGACAAATGTATTCATTGAAAACTTTTTCACTTCTCTTAAATTAAAGGTAATCTGATATAAAACTGGTCATAATGCTAATAGAAAATTGCATTGGTACAATTTGTAATATCATGTATGTTTTTCAATGAATAATTAAAAGAAAGAATTTTTAATACTAGTGGTGTGTGCTATAGTTTTTACAAGTATTGGTTCTGGGGAAGAGAAAACTTAAAAGAACCTTTCTTATGGGAATACATTCTGAGGAATTCTGAAATGTCATATTTTAAAAGTATTTTAAAATTAAAGTGCTCGATGATCATCAGTCATTAAAGTTCTTATTTGCAAGAATTTATAGCAGCTGATGCAAGCTTTTGACCATTCTGAGTGACAGTTTTCTGAATCTTAGCAAAATTATTTTTCTGCTCTTCAAATATTATGTACCATGTTTATTGATGTTTTATATACCTATAAATAAAGAATAATAAATACATTGTAAGTTGATAAACTAGAAATTGATAAATAGAATTACAGTTTATATGCTCTAACAATTTTATTGACAATACTAATAACAGCAGCTACATAGTCTGGGAATTAAACATTTTCAGTCTTTAAGCATTATGTATTAAATTCACCACGAAATGTTTCAGCACATTTTCCTGCAGTGTTCTTGTATTTTTTATATCTCCATTTATGTGTGTACAGTTAGCCAATATTGATGCAAATGATTTATGACTTGCCATTGAGATTTATTTTCTTATAAACCTCCATTTTAGGGTATGGAGATTATATGTCGCATCACTTACTCTTCTCTACTAAGTTTTATTGTCATCAAACAGTTCTGTTGCATGTATGAGTAAGTGCTCTCTATAGCATGGACATCCACACTGGACTTCCAAATCACTTCTTTCAGTAAGTAAACGATGAAAAGGCAGCAATAGCAATGATGAACCATATGTTTTTGTTCCAATTAATACATGACTCAGGGATAGAAAAAGAAAGTAAGAGATGATGTTGAAACTGTAATTTCAAGGGAACTATAAAGATGTACATTCTTCAATTATACACACACACGCACACACACACACACACACACACATCCATCCTTAGATCACTCTATTTGTTCCCCTAGCATTTTATTTCCATAGAAATGTTTGTATATCAGGGGAGGATTAGCATTTGTCATGTGGCTGAAGAGATGCCTCAGTGGTTAAGATCACTGGTTGCTCTTACAGAGGACCCGAGTTTGATCCTCAGGACCCCTAGGACAGCTAACAACCATCCCTAACTCATGTTCCATGGGACTCTACTCCCTCTTCTGACCTCCGTGGGCATTGCACTACAGGGGTACACTTATACATGCAAGAAATACACTCATACACATAAAAATAGTACATTTTTTAAAAAAAATTAAATGCCATTAGATGTTTTTTTAAAATCTATCTAATATTACAAAAGGGATATTTTTCTTAGATATAAATTGGTTTACAAACATATTCATTTTTTATTTATCACTGTTATTAAACAATTCTAGAAGTCAGTTGTGAGGATAAAGTAAATGAAAGTGGAATGGATGCCTCTTCTAATGCCTTCTGAAGATTGAGGGAGTATGTTTAATTACTTTCTTACTGCGTCATAATAAAATAATCAAGGCAGATAGTTGAGAGAAGCATGTAAGTTTATGTATAGTGGTCAAGAAAGCATGACAGAGGCCTGGGGATGTGGTTCAGTGACTAAAGCTCTTGCCACTAAAGCCTGAGGACTGGAATTTAGATCCCGAGTATCCAGGTAAAATGCTAGACAGGCTTGGTAGCTATCTGCAATCCCAACACTCAGAATGGGAAGCTATGGGTAAACTGACTTGCTAGGGTAGAAAAATCAGTGAGTTCTGAGTTCGGCTATAGACCCTACCTCTGAGAATAAGTGTCGATCAATTGATGTAAATCATGACCTCATTCTCAGGCCTCCAAAACACTTGCACACATTTGCACATTTGCTTGTAAGCACATTTCAACCCACAGGCCACAGTCATGGAATTCACATACACACCTGAACATGCTTCACCTCCAAAACACCCTTCTGAGAAAAATAAAAGAATAACAAAGACGATACCATTTAAATGTTTTTAGAAAATGAGATATAACTTCCCTCCTGCTGGTAATGTGAACAAGAGCAATCCTGAAAGACAACCCATTCCAGGCCCATCCCCACCCGTGATTATATTTTGACTCAAAAGGCCCCTCTCTCCTGTGGCTAAGAGTCTCAGTTTCCCAAAGTCAATTTCTTGAAGTTAATACCACTAAAATTTTCATTTCCTAGTTTAACAAATAGCTCTATCTGGCCGAACAGGACATCAGACCCTTACCTAGAAAATATAAACCTGAGACTGTGGGAGAAGTTTGCTCTCTGGCCTTTCATGATGACAGCCCTTCTCACATTTATTCTGAAATAAAACTCTTCCAGCTTCTCCCTTTCTTTGTCTTTTTACGGGAAGTATACCAAAACCTGAGACAAAAGGAAGATGATGTTTGAGAGTGATCTGGCCTGCAAAACACACCTATTTCCTCCCAAATTTAAAATATAAATATATCTTTCTATGAAAAATTTAATGGACACCTATCAACAAAAATAGCAAATAAAACTTCTTTGGGAATGAATGGTTCAAATTAATAGAAATTTTAGGAATTGGTGAAGGACTTTCACTACAAAATATTCTGATGTCTACACTGAATACCAAATTTTGCTAAATACAAGAACATTTTGTCAAAAATATTTTTAAAATGACACAAAGGCCATAAAAGATAATTATCTATGACTAACGATTTTCTATGCAGATTTCTATTTTGAACTTTATTCTTATATGTATACTATTTTCTCTACATATTTTAAAAATATTATATCTTAAGCTTATTTGATAGGTGTGCTTTTTGTCCCCAGTATAAAATAATGGCTTTTATTGATCCTGGAAGCAAGAAAAATCTCTAGATGTGAATGAACTGATCAATACAGATACTGGAGAAATTGTTTAAGTGACTGTACCATTTAAATTTCAATATGGGGGCTGCAGCATGGTTAAGAACACTTGTGAGTTTTCCAGAGGCCCCTGACTAGATTCCCAGCACCCACCTGGCAAAAATAACCTTCTGTAACTCTGATTCCAGGAGATCAGTATCCTTTCTGGTCTCTGCAGTGCATTGCACACACATTTTGCACATACATATGCAGGCAAAACACCCATACACTTAAAAAATAATTTTAAATTCAACTATTTTACTAAATTTAGATCCAAAGAATATTGCAAGTTATAATCTATAAACTGAGAATAATATATTATTGATCTCTAACAGGAACTATTGCATGAAAAAAGGAAAACACACGAAGAAATCATAAATAAATGAAATATTTCAAACCAGAGTGGTCCATACTGTACAATTCTAAGGAAATGGAGGTCTGGAAATGGCAAATCTTGAAGACATTGTTATAAAGAGTGATTGTCAAGGATCAGAGGAAGATGGCTCAGTGTACCCATTGAGAAGACAAAGTGCAGATGGATTTTGAGAAATAACACTGTTCTATGAGACCATAATCGTGGATATAGAAAACACTGTACGAATTAAATGTAAAATAGCAAGCGAGAACTTTAATGTAAACAAAGGACTCTGCTGTGGTCATTTTCCGCAAATGGGGCAATCTGCCAGAATTGATAGGCCTGAAATATAGTTGTGTCAGCTCTAGTGTCGTTTAAACCAGAAGAAAGAACACTGGCTGCTCAAGTTGTTTTGATAGTCAAGAATTAACTATTTGGATTTTATGATTCTCTCTTTGCTGGTTACAAAATTAATAGCCCATGCTTAAAATCTGAATATAATCCTCCCAGGTTTGCTCAGGAGAGTTAATATTATTTTCTTCAAAATGGCCACAAGAGGTAGAGTTACTGCAAGCCCTAATGAATGAATGCTAAGTCGTTGTGGCAGTGTTTGTATTATTTCAAGTGGTTGGCAGATAATTTCAATTTTATGTTATCACTTTTTTAAAGGTGCTTCAAGAAGAAAATAAAAGTAAAAGAAAAAATGCTTTCTTGTTAATATTCATTTTGAAACATATGCAAGTGTATTGAAACAAATAGCAGAATTATTGTGATGGCCCTTTCAGAGTGCTATGTTTATGTCCAAGAAATCTTATAAAGGAACATTATCTTGTTAATTTCTATACTACTTCTGCACCTTTCAGTGCTAGTTTGAGTAGTGAAAGGAAAAGGCATCAGTTTTCTGTTCATCTATGTGCTAGAGATATAAAACGATTTCCATAGTTAAAAAAAAAAAAAACAAATTGAGGGGCTGGAGAGATGGCTCAGTGGTAAACAGTATTGGTTGTTCTTGCGGAGGATCCAGGTTCGATTCCCACCACCCACAAGGTGGCTGATAGTTCAAGTTCTAGAGAATTTGACACCCTTTTCTGACCTTTGGGGGTATTTCACTACATGAGTGCAGTTAAATACATGCAGGTAATACGTTCATACACAAAAATAAATAACAAATAAATAAATAAACAAATAAATAAATAAATAAAAACAAAGTAACTAGTTGAAATCAAACATGGTACTTTCATCCATAAAATAATGGTATAAACTAGTTTGAAATGTAACTAGAATACAAATTAACCCATGTTTCTATGCATCATCGTTCTCACCAAGACTTTGGGGAAATATTCTTATGACATAAGGATATCATGAAATGAAAATGAAGAATGCTGCCTAAGCCATCCCCATCCCCATCCCCATTCCCATTCCCGTTTGCATTCCCGTTCCCGTTTCAGTTCTCGTTCCCTCTGAGATTTTGTGGTCAAAGTAGAAGCTGCTCTTGCTTTTATGGTAGCCATAGTTCCCTTTCATTAGCATTCAATTCCATCATTTTTGTTTTGTATCATATGACAGATGTAAAGAATATTTACAATTATATTCTCATGATATGTCCCACTTTAATTTTTCATAACGTGTGAAGAGTACATAGTGAAAAATGCATTGGACATTTGCATCTGCATTTGTAAACTTTTATTGGCAGTGGAAATCACTGAGCAAGCCTCACATTGTTACACTTATTAACACTGTATGTTTTATTAAAAATTATCTCATTATTTAGTCCTCTGACTAATATTAAGTATGGTATCACATGAAAGATGATAAATATTATTTCTAAATTATTATATGGGATGGTTATTTTAATGATTACATGTTATTTCAAAATTGAAAGAATTCATATATATAGCATATATTTGTTAATAACTCCTGTCTATGTACACAATAGTTGAGATGTAGAATTTGACCAATTTAAAAATAAAAACACACAAGGACAAAAAGGCTGCATTAGTAATAAAGAAAACACATAGAACAAAGCTTTTCCTCAGTTTTCTTTATTACAACAATGGAGAAGACATAGAAATACAGAAAATAAAATGACATTTAATATACTATGGGACACACAATAAGACTACGCATCCTGCAGGATATTATGTTGGGATTTTAAATAAGAGATGATACAAAAGACAATACATTTATAACATGTACATAATTTTTAATAATCTGTGATGAAAACAGATGCAATTAAATGGTCCAAATAGTTATTTCAAGCATAATAGTTGTACATAAAATCAATATAAAATATAAGAAATATTCTTGAACATACTTATGAATTATGGATGTTATTTAATGCGGTTTATTTTAATAGATTACTTTTAGAGAAAAAAAGTGAGATTTCTTTATATTGTGCACTTAGTACATGTATGAAATGAAATTGAATGCAGAATAATTTTAAGTGATGATATATCTTAATATAATGCAATTGTCATGCATAATGTTACATTGCCTTGCCTAAAATGAAATGATAAAGTATCAGTGGATTAACCTTGAACATACACAAACTAAGAAAGTCTTCAATATGTCTAGACACAATATAATCAAAATTTGTGTATTTCATGCTCAAAAAGGTAATTAAATTTTGATCAGTACACAAATGTATAACTACAAAGACAAAATATATGACCAAAAAAAATCAGATGTAGTTCACACCTTAAAACAAATACACATTTTATGTTGTTTTTTCAAGCTTAACAAGTTCTAATAAATTGATTTTATAGAATATTCAATATTATTTATAACATTTCATAACATGCATTTTTAAGCTTAGAAATTAGTTAACAGCCATAAATGGAGAGAATTACTACATGACTGAAGTTGTATCTGATTCATATTCTGAGATATATAACAAAACTAAAAGTACTGCAAAAAAATGACATTGAGATGATTTTATCCTATTTCAGAACATGTAAACTCGATTTACATGAATGTTGCCTTTCTCACCGATGAAAAAGTCTGAATACAATCTTTATGTGTTTATTTAGGTTTTTGCTATTTTATACTAAATGAAAAATTAATACAACTTTGTATCAAAATGAAAAGAAGTTAAACTTAACTCTTAAATCTAGAATAAGACTCAGAATTGATCATTATGGGGAGGAGGCTAATGAAAAAGAATTATTTTTGCTTTAGTAAATTTCTAATACTAAAATCTTTTGAAAGTAAAATTATCTGTCAAGTATTATTGATTAAATGATGCCTACTTTTATTTAAGAGATAATTGATAGGGACATAGACGTCAAATTAACTTAAATTTATATAATCAATTCGAGGTTACTTACGTTATAATAATATATTCAATTGTTTGACACATGAATATTTGAGATGCCAATTAGGCTTTCTAAAAGTTTAATGATATATTTCTCCACAACTGTAGGGCCATGATCTTAGATTTCACTAACAGATAAAATAAAAAGAGATAGAATTATATCGTTCTTTTTCAGGGATAACAGAAAAGTGATGACAGTGAAAGAAAATAGATTTAAAGAGGCAAAGGAATAGAATTATAAGGAATAAAAGTTTGAACTGAAAAGGTTCACTTAGATCGGACTTAGATTGTTTAACTACAAAGAATTATGCATGACCAATATCAATCATAATAAAATACCTAATGCTGGATGTTAAACTGTGCCCGCATATATATGTGTGCCTTTGAATTTAATCACATAGTGGTATCATGATCTCAGAAAATTTTGCATAACAATGCTGGTTTTATATAGTGCCATAACTGACTTATTTAGGTTTCTTATTGCTTCTAACATCATAACCAAAAAGCACAATTTTAAATTTTATTTTACTAAGAAAATTAACTACAAAAGGAAATTATAAGTAGTATTTAATATTGTTCTACAAAAGGAAATCCAAATGTATTGTCACATTCTGATGTTATCATCAATATCTTCTTGAAATTCCAAACAATTTATAATTTTAAAATTATATCTTCTTTCTTAGTGAGTATTGCACATAACTGTGAAAACATTTATCATGTGTCTGAATTTTTCACTCAGATCCAATACTACATGTTGAAATTTCACTCACAATATGTCTTATAGAATTGCATAATCAAATCCAAATGTGTTTACAAAACAGATGTTTCCTTACTTTGGTTACGGCTTAAATAATCCTAATATAGAGGCATCATTACATTGACAATATTATGATATATTCCATATTAACTTCAATGACATAACTTGTGAAGTCATATCATGCTTTTAAACACCTAATTTCAAAAGTAAGACTCAATATTTACAAATTGTTTGAAAATGAAATTATTTCGATACATATTTATTGTATATAACTATAACTGAATCTAATTAGAGATATTAATAAAAATATAAAATATTGTTGCAATTTAAAATATATTTATATTTACTTAAACATTTTAAGCACTTAATTATATTAGGAAAAGCAGGAAAAAGTAAGGAGAGTAAAAAACAAAAACCATGAAACTGTTCAAAAATAGAAAACAGCAATTTGTCACACAAAAAATTTTCATAGGGAAGAAGAAATAGACATGTATTTGGGGCCTTGCAATGATCTGATAAATAATAATGTAATTTTGATTAAGGTGAAGATACCATTAAAATTGATAAGTCGTAGATATAGTGGAACTAGGAAAGGGCTAAGAAAAGAAAAAGGGAGATATTCTGAAATGTATGAAATGTTATTCATTAGATCTTTCATACTAATGACAACTTACTTATGCAAAAGTACATTCCTTTACCCATAAAAAAGTTACTACAGAGTAAAATCTATAAAAAGGAAAACACTGAGAGCATGATACACACATTATAAGACAGATTTCTAATATATAATACTTTATCCTATACTTACCTCAAGATACACATTCATATTTGTAGATAACTAGTTAGTGACTTTAAATTTAAAACCCATAATGTGAAATACAGTTGGGAGAAACTAGTAGTATACTTAAAATATGAATGAATTTTTATTTATCAATTTATGTTATCAATAGTCGCAGACTGATACTATCTAGATCGAAGCAGGAATTTTTTAGGTTTTATATTTGCATATAGTACTAGGCATCAATCAATAAAAATATTACTCAGCAACAAGTATATTGTTTTCAAAATATCAACAAATACATAATTTCTAAGATCTCTTGAAATGAAGAATTTTCATTATTTCCAATTTTTGTGCTTCAATTTAATATGGAAAAATAAAAGCACACAGCAATTAAATATCTACTAAGAATATACTTTTGTTCATATAGAATTGTTTATTAATTTCAGTATTAAAATCTTGATCCATAAATATATCAAGTCAAATAAATGCAATTTTATCTTTAAGTTCTTTTTCAAATCTCTAAAATTTTATGTCAAGTTGTTTTGTAAAACTGACCTTTAATATATTTTGAAACACTGTTGGTGTCATTGAAATATGGAATAGGAAACTTTGAAATCAATAAACTCCAACTGACTAAAATACAGTCCATGTTCTCCAAAAATATTTTGTTATTCTAAGTCAAGATAACTTATTAAAAATAATATCTAATGGAAATATTTGCAAGTTGTGGCAATGATTCAATCATGATGTAAAATATACCAAAAGCATTTCTGAACTTAGTATTATAAATTGCATTATTTATCAAAAGTTTCTAGCTTTTAATAATGAACATATCTTCTCTAATTTCAAATATCAAGAAATACACAATAGTTATATTGTGAAATGAACATAGGTTATATTAATTTTTATAAAATGAAAACGCAAAAACGTTATTGGTTGATTTCCAAAATATGTGAATTGGAAACTTGTCTCAGCAAAGAGGAAAAGACATATATGTCACATTTTCAATACATAGTTAATTTATTGTAGATCCAGCACAAAACCAGCACTGGAAATGGAAGATGTTGAAAAATACAAATTAAAATAGAACTGATTACTTAATGAAACAAGATCAGTTACTCTTGGTGATTGACTCTCCAAGACAGAAATAGAATAACTTGATTTACCAAGTAAGGAATGTTATGTGTGTCTAAAACTTTAGACATGTGGTTTTGAGAGAGAGACAGAGAGAGAGAGAGAGAGAGAGAGAGAGAGAGAGAGAGGAGGGAGAGGTGAATCTGTTGATTCCTAAATATCCTGACTAGTCAGAATCCCTTGCTAGGATGTAGATGTAGTTCAAAGTGAAATACCCATTTTTCTCATTTTCAAAAAATTGAAAAATGCAGAAATGAAAATAATTCTTTATACATTTCTTCAAATTGAGAGTCTTTCACACATTGGAAAATACTAGCTCTTTTTGCTCATCCAATTTCATTTACTTGAAAGTAGCAGCTAAAATATGAATTATATTTATATAAAATGTATTTCTCATTCTGATACTTACAAAGAATTGATGAATAAGAGTCAAGAAAATGCAACAAATAACCACATAGGTCATTAAAACAATAACAGTTGGTATCAGATCAAACATAATGTGAATTCACTGAAATAGTACAATATTTGAAATATATTCAGATTAGTTTATTTACTCGGAGGCAATGCTAGAGATATCTTCACTTAATGAAAAAAAATGTACTGGATTTTCAAATTTAAGAGAACATTTATTCTTTTTTATTTTTGTTTGAGATTGTATTCCCAAAAAGACATGTAAGCTGAACAAGAGGTCTACAAAGCGAACATCGTAACATATAATTTTATGTGTAATATAAGTGGCAGAGAGTATAAAATAGTGGAAATGTCAATAAAACTGGAAATTAACTTTTAACAGTAACAAAAATGAGTAGAAGTGATTCACAATCACACAGAACAAATTATGATTCACATGTTGTATAGCCATGAATATTGCTATATTTGCAAACTAAACAAATGAAAACAAGACTAGATGCAGCAAAGTTGTAAATTCAATGTAAAATCAACACAATATAACAAGGTCTCCTTTGGAAAATAAAGAGGTCTTTAAAGTAATGCATGATGTTACTGAACTAGTAACTGGACAGAAAAGTCCTGACTGAATCTCCCTCTGTTTTTTTTTTTTTTTTTCTGCAAAATTATACATGTAAAATTTTACAATGTGGTGAAGACAGAAAAATAATATATGGTCATACATAAATTGTACTCCAGAAATATTTTATTATACTTTTAGATTAGCCTGTTATTCCTCTTTCACTTATCACTTTTCAGGGCATAAAAGGAAATTCCATATGACATAGATCATTAAAACAAGCAAGATAGACTCATGGCTATAATGAAGGAAAACCCAGCAGCATTCAGCTGCCGTGACTGGCTTCCATTTTTGCCTTTATTCGCTTCACAGCAATTTTCTGCATGATGGAAATGAGTTTTTGAACATAGAGTGGGAGTAAAAATAATTTAAAAAGGAATAAAGTTGTAAATATGAAATCAAAGGTGAAAAGAAAAACAGTAGGAAAGAAAAAAAAGAGAAAATAATTAATGCAATATTTACACATAGACATTAACCTAGGAAACACATTACTCTGATGTAAGACAAAGTGATTGAAACAGTGTATTATATCTTTCTCAAAATAATTGTCCCATATTTAAATTTTAGAGGTGGGCCAACATCAATAAGGTCTATTTCAGAGTGCTCACCATAATGTGTCATTAATTTTTAAAATATAAACATCTTACATTTGCATGGTGTCACACACAGGTCATGAGGGAGAAATCACCACTCATCCCACTTTGTTGCTAGAACATTCCCAGTGTGCCTTCCTAGTGAAGACATCACATTCCACAACATGTGATAATAACATTCTAAAAATATGTATTAGAGCATGGATTTAATAACAACTACTCTAGTTTTAGAAATATGTGAACTACCACCAAACAGAACTGAAAGTTACCTAGTCATATCAGTAATAACTAAATGAGAAACTGGCAGTCACTTGCGTATTGGCACACTCTATACACAGCACTGAACTTTTTGAAAGACCTTGAGTTTAGTTACCATGACAATAATTTATAACCTTACATTCCAACATATGCTAAACAAAAGACTATTATTCAAAAGAATTCTCAAGAGAAAAAATCAAGTTCTTCTTGGTTACTTCAACTATAATTTCAATATTGTCCTAGAATTTATCTCTTATTCTAAAATACAAAATTAAATACAAGAAGCACATTTGCCTTGGTCATGTAGTTGACTGTTCTGTTTTCTGATCTTATTAATTTAACCTCATATGAACAAATTATGATGCCTTGAATTTGAGTGGAGCTTGCCAAATAATCTTACTTATTAGTTCACTGGAAACAAAGTTTTTACAAGTCCATGAAAACTTAAACTGATAAATATTTTAACAATACATTTTCAGCAAAGATTCATATCATTTCTTTTTTCAGCTTGTCAAATTTGAATAACTTATATTTTATATTCCATGTATCCACATGGTTTGATGACTGTACCACACATTTTTAAATTTATCTTGACATAATAGTTTGCCACCAAATTACATGGATAGATAAATTACACAACTCTTTGTTTCATAGGAACAACAAGGGTCAAAAGAAACAATAATAGATGCCTTGGTTAAAATAAAACAATATAAAATAACTTATTAGATCAAAGAACACTAGAGCACTTTACAAAAAATATTTAACTGTGATAATTCTCTAAGACATTATATTATGTTCAATCCAGAAATATAGTCTTAGAATTAGTTATTAAATTTATGGCTAATAAATAAACATATTTTTAGCTTTTAATTGCATATAGTACTGTAATTATTTTATAACAATCAATTACTGCAAATATTCAATAATTTTATTACTTATAAGTTTCAGAAAGGTGAAATTATGCTGCATAAGTAGCTCAATAGGCAATATGTTTGATTTTTTCATGTTCTTTTTTGATACAAACAAACTGAATATTCAAAATAAACTTATCCCTATTTAGAAGCAAGTATATCATAATTATAAAACTGTTTTTAAAACAAAATTCATAAGCTAGAGGGAAACTGAATTGTACCAAGATACATTTATAGGAAAGAAACTTTCAAGAATGCTTTATACTTAAATGTGATATAAGCAGATTATCACAAAACAGTACTTTATTGTATACATGAAGATTGTACTCTAGATGCCAATCATTGTTTGGAAGAAGTTAAGTATGTGTAATGGGCTTTTGACTAAATTACCTCTAAATTTATTTAGGTAATCTGCAATTTAGGCTATACAAAAATTAAGTTAAATCAACGTAAACTTTACAACTTTCTGTCTTTTTTTTTTTTTTTTTTTTTTTTTTTTTTTTGATTTTTTGAGACAGGGTCTCCCTGTAGCTCCAGCTGTTCTGGAACTCACTATGAAGACCAGGCTGGCTTTGAATTCACAGAGATCCTCTTGCCTGTGCTTCCTGAGTGCTGGGATTAAAGGCGTGTGCCACCACACCCAGCTATAGCTTTTCTATCTTAAACAAAACTATGGGTTTACTTTTATTACAGATAAAATTTCAGATATGGCCTGAAAAATTATAATTTAAAACTTGAAAAATGAATCGTAAGAGTTGTGATTAAGTTTAGGAAAATCATTTTAAGTACTTTAGAAATTTTAATTTAAGTCTCTAGAAATCTAAGTATTTAAAGATCCCAATTTACTTATTATGACAACTTGGAGAACTGCCTCAAGATATTCACAGATATACTGAACAGTTCTTAAGTCTATTAAAGACTTGCCTTCAATGAGGTTCAACAAGACTTGTTTAATCAGTAGATTCAGTTAGCAAAGTGAAAAATATTTTACAATATTTCTATATTAGAAATGACTATTTGTTTTACCCCTTTCTGCTAGAAGGCATTGGCTTTCTACTCACTGTACAGCTGAGAGGAAGAAATTATCTCCTGCCTTCTATGTGGCAAAGCTGTCTTTACTAAAGCTGTCTTAGACAGCTTTACTACATAGTTGTGTATGTCCTTTCCTAGGACTCCTTGGTATGCTACATCAGATGGAAAACAGTCCTCTCTTCTCCATGTTAAATGCCTTCCTCGTGCTGAATTTCATTCCCTGTACTCATCTTGACAGAAAAGCTTCCTATAACCATTTTAAATAAAGGAGCTAACTCTCCTAACCATATATGATATTCTTAACTTGTCTCTAGCTAGTTTCTTTATGAAGCACCTTGGCAAAACTGCATGCAACACCTTTTACTGTGTCTTTTCATTCTTTTCCTCTTAGCAGCATTTCATACTTGGTTCCTTTTCTTTATCACTTAAGACCCTGAGTGAAATTCCAAGATCAAATATTCATTTGTGTTTCTCCAGTAACTCTACAAGACCTTATTCTTTTGTAATAGGAAGATGGGGACAGGTGATTCCTTCTTCCTTAGTATAGTACCTTCATGTTTAGTTGGTGATCTCACTCTTCTGTAACAGGAGAATTACCCCTTTAACATTTATGCTATGCAACTTACATCTAATGCTATGGAAATTTCTAGACTATCACAAACAGAACCCCGTCTCATAAAGTCTACATATTGGTTGGGTAGATTTTATTCTCACCAGGCCTAGGAATCCATTCTCCTGTTAAATCTCACAGTATCCTTGTATAAGATTTACAAGACATGAGTATCTTTTCTCTAACTAGCATAGCTAGACAATGATTTGACATTTCAAAGTTAACAAATATCAAATCATATGGTACTAATTCTCTAAACAGAATTGTTCTTACTACCAAATTCTTTGTCTTGAGTAAACATGTCAAGATGAAAGTAAAGTTGTCTTTCTCTACAAATGCAGTGTAGAAGAAAGGCTATGTGGGTCTAAACCTTAGATAGCTAAAGCTTATTCTTTTTCTTCCTTTTCTTTTGCTTTTCCACAACGAGACATGTTCTATCATAGTTTTCATTTACTCATATGAACAAAAATTTTGCAATAATTATACGTGCAATTGACCTCTTTAAACTTTTTTTAACTTATTTTTAAGTCTTTTAAGATTATGTTATTTACATGAATTTTAGAAGCCACTGAATATTTAGTCACAGCTCCCTCTCTAGTATTCTGTTCAGTGAAATGTGTCCAAATCTTCCAGCTCTTCCAACGACATATGTTTTCTACTTCGTACAGAAAATAAGCACTTCTTTGTGGCAGTGACTTTGTCCATGTAACACATTCCCTAAAAGTTTATTAACTCAAACATCTCTGGAAAATCCCATATAATGGAAACATTTCCCATCCTAATTCTACTCATAAATTGGAGTACCTTGCCACATGCTTGTATGGCTACATGGCATGTGTAATCATTGTAATCAATCACAGGTGATTCTGAATGGTGTTGAATGTCTGATTTCCCTACTCATTTCTTAAGAGTCTATGTTCAGGGACAGATTCTATTCTTTCCTCAGATGAATCCACTGTACTTGTCACAAAGCACAACTTTGATGATTCCATTACAGATATTTGAGTGAATTTTAATTATTTCAGAGGCAGTTTGAAACTAAATCATATATTACCACATATTATTTCTGTCTTTTCATTGCACTATCAACTCACAACTTTTTAAAACTCAAAGGAAAAAAAATAAGATAAGTGTGCCATAGTGTTACTTAACCAATGTAATAAATATAGACACATATATGTTCAGGGATGAATTCATGGTAATTAGTATCATCATTTCAAAGATTTATCAAGTTTTTTTCTGCTCAGAAATTTAAACTTTTTTTCCAGTTTTTATAAAATACGTAGTAAGTATGAGCTGCCACTCCCCTACCATGCTGCTGTAGGACACTAGAACTTCAGGTAGCTATGTCCTTGTATCTACTGTAGCACTTATGAATTAATATTAGCAGCAAACAGTCACAGGCATGATTCATTTCAAAATTTACAACCTGCAGCAGTATTGCTTATTCAAATGATTAATTATATTAAGCTTTCAATTTTAGAAATTGGTGTATAAAAATAATAAGTCACATTAATATCACTTTGAATTGAAAGGTTACATAATAAAATTTGATTGAAGTTTTTTTCTATATTCAAAAATATTATGTACTAGTAGTAATAGTGATAAGATTGTAGTAAGTTGGGGTTTTATGCATTAATATTGTACTCTGGTCTTTCTCTAATGCACACATTTATATATAGATAACCATAATATGCATTCACACAGATATTAATGAACAAATTAATAATAATACTTGAATCAATTGGTTTGTGATAAAAAAAAAAAATAAAAGTAACCTGACACTCGACTCTTACTGAAACTGCAGCTCCAGTGCTTTATGTAACTGTATTTTAAGCTGCTTCTGCATCACTGATTTTGGTTCTAAAATGAACCTCATTGGTCAGGCATGGATGGGTTTGCCACCAAGTGTGGACAAGCCTAACCAGAACTGACACACTTGCTCCCAGTGTTTCATAAGGAAGTTGTCTTTTGTAAAGGTTTATTCTGATCTCAACAGAAAATTTTCATATGGGTTTTCATAAAATGTTTTAACTTCCATCCTTTCCCATGTTCAAGGTCTCACCTCATTTCCATTGCTAAAGCTGTCAAAGCAGTTTTTACAAAATAACCAATATCTCATGCCAAGGGGAACTGGCAAACCTTCATGAAGACCTGCCATAATAATCATGATTAGAGCCCAGAAATGGCATTTCATTGTAAATAATACCATTTTCTCTTATTAGGAAAACAAGTCAAAGAGATTAAAAGATGATTGAGTATTATAATTAGAAAGGGTATTGTCTTGCTTACCTTTTATAATGTTGGGCTTTGGGGGCATGCTGAACTCATAAACTGTGGGCTCAGAATATCCCAGTCTATTTGCAGCTGTAATTTGCACTTCATACCCCATTGTCCACTGCAGATGCTCCAAGATAATGTGGTCTTTATTCCCCTGAACCTTCTTCTCTAGCCATTGGTCTTCTTTGTCTTTCTGTTAAAAGAGATAAAAGTATAATTGGTAAATAAACTCATTTTTTCTTGGAATGCAGTGAATGATTTTATTAGTTTTCTTTAGACAGGGTTGTTAATTTCATGTCTTCAGTATTGTTTTTACTATTCGTCTACAGAAAAGGGAATGTCTACATTACTCGAGGATTAATGGCTTTGCAAATCTTTGATCTTTTGGTAGTTTAATTTAACCCATTTAAATTTACTCTTTATTTGACATATATAAGCTTTGTATATGGTCACTTTTTGATTGTTAGTTTAAAAACAAAAAGACGTACCTTTGAAATAACTGAAAAAGAAAATTATTAACAAATTTTGAAGTGGGAGAACTGTCTGAAGTAAAGGCTGCAAATTATGTACTGAATTATATTATTCGTAGTATTTTTTCACTACCTTTATTTTATGAAAAATATTAAAAAATCAAGGAAAATAGAGTACATAAAAATTGGATTATTCTACCCTACTTTTCTTTTGCTTTTCTCTTCTCTTCTTTTTTGATTTTAAAAGTATCTTTTAAAAAATTTAGGTTTAGTTATTTGCAATTATGCTTCAATGTGAGTGCTTCTGAGATATGCACTAATGAGTGCAGTGCCCAAACATTCTGGAAGAAGGCATCAGATACATTGTAACTGGAGTTAAAGGTGCACCTGTGGGTGTTAAGCTATTTTTAAAACAACTACTTTTCTTTTCTGGAAATGCACATCTTGTAATAATCTATCACTGAAATTCCTAATTACTTTATCAGAACATAAGCATAAATAAACTGCAGACTACTGATAACAATCTACAGACTGTCTTGCTTTAAGTTCCCATTTCAGTCCAATATTATATTATGTGTGACCAAAATTTCAGAACGCTTGTTTCTGCAGAGAATAATAATCAGTTTATGAATAATCATAAAATCACTCATTGAAATTAAATTGTGAATTATCACAAGGTCATT
Organism: Nannospalax galili; assembly: GCF_000622305.1. Classification (NCBI taxonomy): domain Eukaryota; kingdom Metazoa; phylum Chordata; class Mammalia; order Rodentia; family Spalacidae; genus Nannospalax; species Nannospalax galili. The sequence continues at coordinate 720,700 of NW_008337804.1, read as the reverse complement.
TTCACTTGTCACTTCAAAAATGAGTATTCCTGAGAATAAAACAGATAAGCATTATTGGTAAAATGAGACTTTCATTATTGTCTCTTTCTAGTGTGCTGTTACTTTTTAAAGACTTTTTTTTACCCTTTCTTTCTTTCTTTTTTAAATACTTTATTTACTATTTATTTATTTATTTATTTATTTATTTATTTATTTGTTTGTTTGTATTTTTTCGGAGCTGAGGACCGAACCCAGGGCCTTGCACTTGCTAGGCAAGTGCTCTACCACTGAGCTAAATCCCCAATCTCTCATTATTTTTATTTTATGTGTATGAGTGTATTGCTTGCATGTAGGTATGTGCACCCGTGTCGTGCAATGCCTCGGAGGTCAGAAGAGGGCGTCGGATTACCATGGAGCTGGAGTTAAGGACGGTTCATAGCCGCCATGTGGGAACTGGGAATTGAACCTGGGTCTTCTGCAAGAGGAATCAGTGCTCTTAAGTGCTAAGGCATCTCTCCAGCTCTAGTCTGTTGTTATTTAGAAATTAAATATTTAAATACTGGCAATGTAGCTTTGTTTTTAAGGAATCCTAATTCTCAAATAAATACAAAGATGCTTGCTTTACTTCTGAAGCTTGGAAACAGACGTACTTGCCCAAACGGCCTTTTCCAAAATATGAAAAATTGATGAAATAGACTCCAAAACTGAAAGGAATAGTTATATCTAAGCGATCTTTAGGTATGCTTTGAAATACATAAGAAGGCTGCAACACCACCCCCCCACCCCCCCGCTCCCTCTCTGTTGATATGTGCCTTCTTAAGACAGGGTCTCCCTGTAGCCCAATCTGGCTTGGAAGTCACTATGGATAACAGGCTGGCCTTGGTCTCATAGAGATCCGCCTGCCTCTGCCTCCCAAGTACAGGGATTAAAAGCATGCACTAACATACCCAGCTAACAATTTTTTTCTTAAATTACCCAGTCATCACTGTTTATTTAGTTTTTCTTGGAGTCCAGAAACTTAAACATGATGGTGACTAAAACATAGAATTCTTTCTTAGTAAAGGTCACAATCCAACAAGAGAAATGTTATGAGACTTTTAAGAACAGGAGTATGTGGTGATGGCTTGAAAAGGCTTTGATGGATTCCAAAGATCAGGAACATCTCCCATGGAAATAATGCCACCTTTCCTGGAAACAACAAACTACAGTGCCATTTTTATTTTCATTTTTCCAGTTTGATTAATTAAAATCCTGATAAAGGATGATTTTTTAGAGAGTTTTACATAAAAAAATAAACTGATGATTTTAAATCTCATAAAGATACATGGTATAGACTGAATCTTGGATATTCCCCAAAGACCCATGAAGTAAATTCTTGTGCTCAGCCTGTAGTAGTTTAGGGAGACTGTGGAACATTGAAAGGTTCAGACTATTAGGAAGAAGTTAGATCTTTGGGGTGTTCATTTGAAAGCTGCCCTGGGACCCCATGTCCTTCTTGCTTCTCTCTGCTTTCAGGCTGTCAGTACGTGAGCAGCTTTGCTCCACCAAGTACTTTCCATCCCTCTACTCTGCTTCACCACAGGCTGAAAATCAGCAGAACTGACTAACCATCAACTGAGTGAAGCCTGTGAAGCTAGATGTCAAAGTAACCCTTTCCTCTCTGTTCCACAACTGAAGCAAATTGTCACAGTACTGGATTATAACAGAATTACTAGGAGATGTAAAATAAATCTTGAATAGTTTCAAATACATTCATATTTATTGAGCGTTATATATAAACAAAGGCCACACACGCCTGTGGAGACTTAAGTGCTTCTGTGCCTGTGACATGACTACTATAATTTGGGTCATTTTAAGTAACTATGAAGAATTTGGTATAATTTGTGAGGCTATAGTATAGAATTTTAACTTGTATCTGAGTCAAGCTATGTGTGGAAATTTAGAATAACTCAACAAGTGACATCTATATTATTCCAGGATAAAGGCAACTCTTCAGACTAGAAGTCGTTTGTGTAAGCCTCCAACAATCCCCAAAGTACATAATTTATAGGACTTTGAGCACTTTAGGTATGATGTCTAATTTTCCAACTTTCTGTTTCTGGGAATCAAGCACTTGAGATAATATTATCTTCTGAATTAACAATCATTTAACTCTTAATTGCTCAAGCACTTAATGCAATAAATTAAAATCCTGCCACTTTAGACTGATAGTATAAGAAACCAAAAGGAAAGATAATATTTTTCCTATATAAATCAATTTTACTTTTCATTCAACTTTAGACAAGGAGGTATTTTAATCCCTTAATTACTATTCCTAGGGAATAGAAAAAAAATAAAGTAGGTGTTACCAAATACTCCCTTAGGCATGAAAATCTCAATTATGCATTTGTAGAGTGCCTAATTGGCAGAACCTAAGTGCCCAGGGAATGATTTAAGATAACTAGTGGCAAAATGTTCCCCTAGGTAGCTTAATGAGATGATTTGCTGAATAGGACTATTATTAATATGCCAATTAAATGGTGAAGGACAGATCTAAAAAGAAAAAAATAGAAATGTGATATTTTGCCTGGGCAGTTCTTCTATTATTTAATCCTTTGTGGCAGAAAATAGCAGACCATACCTCAATTAAGGACATGTCTTTAATGGTGATTTTCATCCTAACAGCCATTTCTGTGCATGGAGGAGAAAGGAGGGATATTTTCTGTGTTACTGCAGAGCTCCTCGATGCTCCAATTAATAATAATACTAATTAATAATAATAATAATAATGTACCACTTCTACTTGCTTTTTAAGACATCATAGAATATAGCCAACATAATGCTAAATAAAAATGAATAATTATAAAATGAGAAGATATATCAATTCCTCTAATTTCTAGAGTGTATAATTTAAGTTAGCTCATGCATAGAA
>NW_008337804.1:702179-717701 GCF_000622305.1 Nannospalax galili | reverse complement strand
TACATTTTTCTTTTGATTTTTTCTATTAAAGAATTATTTGAAATTTGATGACATGGGTTACCTGTTTGGTTCATTACTGTATTTGTTTATTTGAAAAACAAGTGTTCAATTTTGTAGTAACAGCATTAAGATAAAATCCATCTTATTTCACAGCAAAATATGAAGAAAATAAATCACTAAAGTTATCTGTGCACTATAATATTCATAGCTATTCACTATTTGAAATAATTCAAAACCTATTTAAAATGTTATTTTTCAATAAATTTCAATACGTGTGTACAATATTAGTACTTCCCAATGTGGCCACACTGATTAAATCTGTTGTAGAACATATCCTCCAAGATAAAACCATTCACACTTTAGGAACCTTTTAGAACAGGATGTTCATAAGGAAGATCAAAAACAGGAAAGGAGGTGAAACATTGTGTTTTTCAGACAAATTTATTAAGTTCATTATATAAACAAGCAATACTTCTGAAAGTCTCTGAAATTGACCAGGTTCTCTAGGCCCTTCCCTCTCCATGTGTATGTAAGCTCTGTGGCAGGCTCTTGGTGATACAGCTGTTTTGAGTCATTTCAACTCCTGTAAATAATTCCTCACCCGTATTCCTGTAAAACTTCCAATAAAATTCATTGGTTCACCAAGGTGGGTATAAGTGATCAAACACATTATATGCATGTATGAAGATATCACAATGGCACCCATTATTTATTTTTCAAGTCATGAAGTTCAACATTGCTACATGTTGGGACTCAAGATCGAGAAGCAATAAATGGAATACGCAGTGTAGAAAGAGGAAAGGCTCGGTAACCCTTTAGAAAACATTATTTTCAAATGAATTAAGAATTTGAAAGCAATGATGCTGTAAACACTTAGTATCAACATAATTGAGTGGTTGATATAATTTCCACAGGCATATTTTACTTAGCCATTAATTCTCTAAATTGTTTAAGCTTTGCAGTCTTGTGATCTGCAATCTGCTTGCACACACATCAGATGACATGAATCACCTTCTTTCTATTAGCCCTTTAAAATTTTAAGAAAAAAAACTCACATTTGACTTGTTAAAAAATGGAAATTCTCCAAGAGTAATAAACACCTTTCTTAAAAGGAAACATGGCTTAGAACTGTTATTTTGCACATTTGTTGTGTGTTTTAAAATTCTATTATTAAATAGTGCTCTCTGCATATTAGTTAGTAGCTTTGAGACAAGTAATATGACAGTTAATTAATACTCAAATATAGATGCATTTGACTTAATAAACATTTCCATTATTTACTAAGGCACAGAACTTTTGGTAGTTTAGAATTAAAAAGGGCTAGTTATTGGAATTGAAGCGGTTTAACATAACAGGAATGTGATATGCTAGATAAATTCATTAGAACGGTTTCTTTCTTTTTCTGAGAAGTCTATCTCTGAATTTCATTCAGGTAGTCCTCTAACATATGAAGCTCTGCCTCATCCTCCAACGAGATAAGATAACATCTATGCGTCATTATAACCAACTCAAATACTTTTATTGGTGTGTTAACTTAATTATTGGGTCAACCAGAAACAGCAGTATGGAAGAGTTGTCATTAGACTGAGATGTGAAAATTCCAGGTCTAAAGCAAGGAATAAGTGTGTGAGACATTTATGCCTAAGTGACACATCTTCAATGCAATCTGTATACGTAGAATTAATCCCTCTTTCAACTCTCACAAGAGAAGCTTTTTATGAAGAAAGTGTTGATTAACACAGAAACCCACAGTTGCCAATGTGCAAAGAATAAAAGGCTGCAGAGTGCTTATCCCTGAATAGGACTATTCCAAATTTCTGCATCCCAAGGATCAGGGATCATTGCAGAAGAGGAGGCAAAAAGATCGTAAGACTTAGAAGAGGTGAATGACCACAAGGAAAGAGTCTTCCAGTTGATCAGTTACAAATGTGAACTCATAGCAATGGTGACAGCATGCACAAGTCACATGCAAGTTCAAATCAGACAAAATGCCAGATTGGAAATCGGAAAGTGAGGAAGAAGTCCCAACCCAATCTAAGGAACTTTTGAAAATTAATGGATGATTGGAGTGAGAGAGACAGTTTCTTATAGGGATGAAACTCTTAGTGGGCCCAGTGGATGGACTCACTAAATGACATTTGGGGACACAAATTAAACTCTATAGACTGCCTTTTATATATTTGAGAATACATTAAATTGGGCAGGGAACAGTGGGGGAAGGTATGGATAGGCGAAATGATCTAAGTATAATCAACTATATTGAATAAAAATTGCTAAAATTCAATAAAATTTAAAATTAAAGAAAATGGAATTTTTGAAAGAAAATTTTTAGAATTCATACACATATGTAATTAAATAAGATTATATCCATCCCATTTTCCTCCTCCAACTCTACATGCTTCCCAAAATAACCCCTTCTCAACTTTATGCCCTTTTTATAATCAACAAATTGAAGACTGACCAGTATCAATTGTGTCTTATCAAATAATTGCAAGAAACAATACATTCATACCATTTTGCAAACTTGAGTCGAATTCATACACATATGTAATTAAATAAGATTATATCCATCCCATTTTCCTCCTCCAACTCTACATGCTTCCCAAAATAACCCCTTCTCAACTTTATGCCCTTTTTATAATCAACAAATTGAAGACTGACCAGTATCAATTGTGTCTTATCAAATAATTGCAAGAAACAATACATTCATACCATTTTGCAAACTTGAGTCTCCAATTTTATTAATTTCATCGACTGGCAATGTAATTAGGTTCTTCCATATGGATTTCATACATACATATCATCTCAAAAAAGACTAAACTTAATCTACATTTGCAGGAATTAAACGAAATGACATAAATTGCTCCTCATTTTAAAAACAAATATTTTGATAAAAACTAGAATACATGCATACACATACCCTTGAACATTCAAAATGTCAGGAGTACTTTGGTGTTTTTTATTCTAATTGGCTAGAAATTGATTTAGTCTTACTCATGAGTACATTTTTGCTTACAACACTACCTAGAGCCAGTATTAGAACTATAGTGAATAGGAACCAATAATGTGAAATATTTTACATTGGGTAACAGAGTTTTTCTTTTCTAAATGCTGATAATATACTAGGTGAAACACCACTTTTTCTTTCAGATACAGAGGATGCATTTTAAAATAATAAAATTCAGGCTGGAGAGATGCCTCAGCAGCTGAGAGCACTGACTGCTCTTGAGGAGGACCTGGGTTCTATTCCCAGCACCCACATGATAATTAACAACTGCCTGAAACTTCAGTTCCAGGGCATCCAACCCACACTTCTAATGTCTGATGAGCATTGCGCAACTGGGGTGCATTTACATGCATTCAGGCAATACACTCATATACATGAAATAAAAAATAGTAATGAATAAGAAATAATAATTAAAGTAATTATACTACCATTTCAAGGCAGTTACTGTTATAGGTGAATCAGATTATCATGTAGGACATCTTGTATTGAGATAAATAATATATTGTTTTTACATTTTTTGTTTGTTTGTTTGTTTGATTTTTGTTCTTTTTGAGACAGGGTCTCCCTATGGCCCCAGCTGTCCTGGAACTCACTATGTAGACCAGTCGGCCTTGAACTCACAGAGATTTGTCTGACTCTACCTCACAAGTGCTGGGATTAAAGGCATGTGCCACGACACCCGGCTGTTTTTACATTTTTAATTTAATTATTGTGTATGTACATGTCTGTTTGTGGGCATAAGTGTATCAATGCACACCTTCTGAGTTCAGAGGACATTTTGATGCAGTTGTTTCTCTCCTTCTGCCATGTAGGTCCTCTGGATCAAACTCTGGTCATCAGGATTACAGGTAGGTGCTTTTACCCACTCAACTAACTCTCCAGCAAATAATAGATATACTTCTATTTGTTGAAGCATAATTTCAATTTTTTTTTGGTGGAATTTTATAAAAATTTCACCATATTCACAAGACTCCTATACTAAACTCTATCCACCAAGGGCTCAGGGACCAATTCAGAAGAAGGGGCAGAAAGACTGTAAGAACCAGGGAAGGTGGTACATTACCATATGGAAACAGAGTCTAACCAGTCCCAGGGACCTTGCTCATATAAATTTTCAGTAATGGTGTCAGTATGCATAAGACCCATGCAAACTCAAATAGTCAAAAACCTAGCATATAACTGGGAAAATGGTCAGTGGTCCCAAGTCTTCGCTGAAGAACTATTGGCAACTGATTACTGCTGGGTGAGGGAGAACTGATCTTCTTTAAAGGAGTGACTCTAGATAGGCTTACTGGACCCCAGGGGATGAACTTGCACTGAGGGACATCTGGGAACACTATCTTGACTTAATAGACCTTAACACAACAGAAAGAATGTATAAAATCCAGTGGGGTAGAGTATGAGAGGTTTCAGATTGGGAAGGGGGTATAAAGATGATTAAAATGTTTTGTAAGAAATAAAAAAATTCAATAAAATATACAAAACTGATTGTTGTATGCATACACAAAATTTCAATAAATATAAAAATTAAGAATAAATAAAAACAAATATAATCCTCAAAAAGGAAAATATCAGGTAGATTTCAATGGTAATGTTTATCACCTAGGCTAATTAACATGACATAAGTTTTATGCTTCCTCCTCAAATATAATACTTTTTTTAATTTGATTTTTTTGTGTGTGTATCACACAGAACATCCTAAACCATCTTATTCACCCTCTCATAGCCTCCTCCCCCACTAGAGCTCTTATACTCTGTCATCCCTGCTACTGTCCACTGTGTTGTCAACACCCCCAGCCATCCCCCACTACTTGTCCATCCAGTGAATCTAGTCAGCCTATCTATAGGTCTTTGTTTTAGGAAAGTCAGCTTTTCCTCATCTAGCAACAATCAGTTGTCAATATTTCTTTAGATAAGTTTGGGGTCTGCTGTTCATTTTCCCAGTTCTATGCTAGGTTACTCTCTGGGAGTTCCTTGGGCCACCCTGCCTAACAACTCAAAAGAAGGTATCTCCTATCTGGCATTGTTGCTTGTTACATAGCCTTTAGCTATACATATGGACTCTTAAAAGATTACATTGGCCTCTTTAATCTTTGGTTATACTCTCCTTTTGGGTGTTTAAGGTCATACAGTTGGCTTGATGACTTCATAGACATACAAGTGCCAAGGATCCGAGTGAAAACAATTATGAATAGTAATAATGAGATACATACAGATTAGAGATGCATGCACCAACATCACAGTGTTATTAGCAAAAACAATGAGTCTTTCTGTAAGAAATGGAGAACTTTTTTTAAGGTTAAAAACTCATTCAATTTTATGTCTTACAGGGCTATACTGAGTTCAATATTGTATAACTGTATTAATTCAAAAATTCTAAAATTGTTATAGCCTCTATTGAAAGAAATGTATCTTTGTTCTGGATACTGTTATTGAGTATGTTAAAGCTGTAATGAAATGCTACTTCTAAAAAATAAATATATATATATAATTATTAAAAAAGGAAAACATTTGCTATATGAGCAAAATGTGGGCAGAGTCAGCTGAACAGCTTTATTTCCTTTGTTTTTCCATCTCTCCACGTCCTGAAAGCACATGAGAAGAACCTTCTCAAGAGCACAATGCAATACACGAAGGATGAAATCCAGATTCTAAGAATAGAAGAATAGTAAGTAAAGCAATTTGCTTTCCTGATTGTATTTCTGAAAAGCTATCTTAATCCTGTATTATCCAGTGAATAGACATCTAATTTTAGGGAACAAAACTTATTACTTTAATACCCATTAATCGTATTTTCTTTTACCTGGATTCCAAATATACATTTCAACAAATAAACAATGTTGAGCTTGTGTGAAATTTATATGTACCTTATTGATGGTTTTCTACCAATAAGACATCATTTCCTTTTTGAATGAATATGTAGAGCTATCTTTCTAGTCCAATTTTCTTTTATGTGATATGAATCTGACCCTGGGACTTGTGCATATTAACCATTCATTCTAACACGGGTCCTATCCCAGTCCTTTAAAATGGTTTATTATGTTATTTCTTGAATTTTTACTTTGAGAAATATGCATATCTTTTGCAATATTATTAAGCTTCTAAACTATCTTTTAAATAAGTAGAAAGAATAACAATGGTGAAAAAAAGTCAAAGCACTCCCAATTCCCACATCAAATCCACTAATAAAATAGATTTATAAAGACATAAAATAAAATAGCAAGTTTCCTCTCATGAGTAGAAATCAACAATCTGGTTGTACTGAATATGACATTTGTGCTTTTCTATTATCAAGTCATTACGTAAGATAATCAAGCACAACTTTAATTTCAAATAAAACTCATTCACAGAAAATATAATGACATTCCTATATCAGTGTGCTTTACTGTTCACTCTGGGGTTTTATTCTAATTCTTTCTGTACAAGGTGTTAACATCCACTAGCATTTCCAAATGAGAATGTCCAAGAAAAGAGGCCTAATTTTCACAGTACTCTCAGATCCGACCTACACAGTCCAAGAGACCTTTCAGAGTTGCCTTTAGCCTGCGTAGCAGATCATACAAATGACACCAATTTGCTGTTCAATACCAGCATGAAAATGATACAGAAAATTAATTGCTGATGTATTGCATTCAAAATCAAATTCCTCTTTTATTATGTCTCAGAAAATAGACGTTTTAATGGAGAAATAGTTATAATTAAGAAAAATATATATGCAGTATTTAAAATGTATTCAAATGCTATTAAGAAGCACACTTCCCATTACCTTTATAGAAGATACTAATGATGTTATTTGTAGGAAATTTGGGGGAAAATATTTTCTTTGAACATTGACATCATATAAAATAATGTGTAAAAATATCATTTCACAAGCAGTAGAATTCTTCTTCCCCCACAACTATGAAATGAATCCATTCTGCTCTTTAACTGTCTAAAGTCACTTACTGACTGTTCTACGTATATTTGAGAAAAACAAAAATACATTTTATCCCAGAAAATGCTTTTTTTAATATTTTATTACTTTTATTTTATGTGTATGAGTGTGTCGCCTGCATATATGTGAGTGCACCCATATCGTGCAATGCTACTAAGGTCAGAAGAGGGCTTCAGATTCCCCTGGAACTGGAGTTAAGGACAGCTCATAGCTGCCATGTGGGTTCTGGGAATTGAATCCAGGTATTCTGCAAGAGCAGTCAGTGCTCTTAACCACTGAGCCATCTCTCCAGTCCTCACATTTCTTTTTTTTTAATATTAAGAATAAGCTTGACTTTAGAAGTGATGTGCCAATAATTCTACCTTGAGTAGTTATCCTTTATTATCAGCTTGAAGTCTTTAAGAATCATCTAAGAAAGCCATTTTGTGACACATACCTTTAATTCCAGCACCTGGGAGGCCTAGGCAAGTAGATCTCTGTGAGATCAAGGCCAGCATGTCTACATAATGAGTTCATGGCTAGCTGGGTCTATATGGAGGCTCTGTCTCTAAAAATAAAACAAATACTCAGTAGTAATCAGCTGCCCAATAGTTCCTCTGCTAAGATTGGGGTCTGCTGCCGATTTCCACAGCTCTATGCTGGGATTTGTCTGCTTGAGTTTGCATGGGTCTTGTGCATGCTTTCAATCATTGCTATAAATTTATATGAGCAAAATCCCAGGAGTCTGTAAGACCCTTTTTCCATATGAAAGAGCAGATCATCTTTCAGAGAGTGACTCTAGATAGGCTGACTAGACCCAGTAGATGCATTTGCACTGAAGGGTGTCAGGGGACACTAACTTGACTCCATAGGCCTTAACATAAATCACAAAATGCATGGAATGAAGAGGGAGATTATCAGAGGGGGGCCAATCAATGGGGACAAGGTATAAAGAGGATTAAGATGTTGTGTATAAAATACACAAAAAATCAATAAAAATATTAAAGAAAATAAACCAAACAAAAGTATCATCTAGGAACATGTCTCTGAGCATGACTGTGAGGGTGTTTTCAGCGAGGTTTAACAGAGAAAGGAAGAATCATTTTGAGTGAGAGTTGCATTGCTCATGGGCTACAGAGAGTCATTTACTAAATAAAAGGAGGAAGCCAATTAAATGCCAGCCTTCTTCTCTGTGCTTCCTGACTTTCAACAGAACGGTCAACATGCACCATACTTTCCTAATATAATGCAACTATACTCCTTCTTAACGCATGAGCCAACACAAACCATTCCTTCTTCCCTTCAGCTCCTTTTGTCAGGTACCTTGTTATATCAATGACTGAAGTAATTAATATACTACCTAGGTTAGTCAACATGGAACAGCAGAACCACTAATACAAGTAGAATAGGCGATAAAATAAATAGTCTCCTAAACTTTTTTAAAAAGGTATTATTTCTGATGTGTTAGTCATGTTTTAGAATTACAATGAAAGTTAAAGCTATTAGACTGTGTTCATGTTCCAAGGTCACATTTCAACAAAATAAAAAAAAAAATCACAGCTAAGATAGTTTATTTCAGGAATGGAAAATTAACATTCCTGCTTGATGTGGTTGATTATAGATTCACTTTATCTGTAAGCTCATTGTGACTTTCAGTATAATTTAAAAAAAAATATTAGTCAATGGATACTTACACTTCTATATTTCACAATGTATTCCAAAATAGGAGCCCCACCATCATCCTGTTTTGTGATGCTGATTTTAAAACTCTTCCCACTGCTTGGCTGTCCATGTATGGATGGGGGACTTGGTTCACCTGGATAAGCAATAAAACATTTCTTCATGGGTTCTCATTCCACGAGTCTAATGAGGCTGCAGTTTAATTAAACCAACACAGTTATGTCTCCAAAATACATGACATTTTGTTCATTTATCATCTGATATTTTGCCTTTATTGTGATATAAACTGATATTCATCCACGCAATCAAGAATGGCCCTCATTCATAGATCTCGAAGTATAATACCAAAATTGAGAAACCTCAAGGTAAAAAATAATGTTTATATTAATTAAAATGTTGTGAAAGTACTCACAAAAAGAAGACATAAAAGGACATGGGAGAGTTGAGATGAATGGTTCAAAAGAAGAATGAACTGAAGGAGGGAAATACGGATGAAAATGACTAAACTTCATAATGCACACGTATGAAGCTACAAAGAAATAAACAATAAAACACTGTAAAAACTGCACTGCACTTTCCATTTGGAAATATTACATATCTTATTGTTAATAGTGTCTGATCATATTTATTCTTAAATAACTTTGCAAACATATATAAATATAAATATATTAACAAACGAAACAGTATTGTCTTTCTACCAGGAAAGATAGTGGTTTGCCTCTAGTTAGCTTTTATTTTTTTCTTCCCAGGTAGCACCCTCCCATAGCCTCCCTTTCCCCACTAGAGCCCTTATACTCTGATATCCCTGCTACTGTCTGCTGTGCTGTCAGTACACCCAGCCATTCCCCACTACTTGTCCTTCTGGTGAATCTAGAGGTCTTTGTTTTAGGAGGGTCAGCTTTTCCTCATCTAGTGGTATTCAGTTGTCAATACTCCTAGGTCGAATAGTTCCAGGGGACTATGAACATCTCTCAAAATGTCCTATAATGGTGGTGGGTCACCTGTCCTCTTGATCAAGGAGGCCAAGGAGACCGCACCAGATGGGCTTGAACCAGTGTCCAGTCTGTAAAAAGAGAGTCAACACAGAGGAATCATTTCCCCCATGCTTTGAAGGGAAGCCAACCATGGTCGAGTAGGACCTTTGACTTATCTTCACATAAGTGGAACTAGTTAGCTTTTTTAATAACTCTTTTCCTTCCTAAATGCAAATTTGAAAAACGTTTTAGTATCCAGTTCCACACGGTTTTTAGTCTTAATTTTTTTTTCTTTCAAGTTTCTTATATGCACTATTATTTGGTGGTCATATTTATCACACCTAACAAAGTTGCTGATACTATTTCAAATAGAACAAGGAATTATTGTATTTTCTGTATGAAGGATAATGACATCACTACTTAGTAGCCAAAAATAGCAACTTCCTACTGTGCACCATTCATCTGATGTGCTCAGTCTCTCTCTCTCTCTCTCTCTCTCTCTCTCTTTCTCTCTCTCTCCCTCTCCTCATCTCCACTTCTTTTAGGATATACTCATAGACATGGATATGAATGTGTTTAATACATACTACACAGAGAAACAACTTTGGAAGCTCTCAGAACTCTATCCTACCAACTGTACTCTGAGGAATGCTAATACAAATCTAAGCACAATAATACGAAGAGGTGATGCATTTGTAGTGAGGAGAACTTATTTTCCTCTCTGAAAGTTATCTATATTTTTACTTAGGCTTCTGTAAACTTAAGCAAATAAATTGTTTCAGGAAAGACAGGTGATTAAGAAATGTGACAATAGGATATGTTGGCTAATAAATAATAAAATGGCTCAATATGTAAGAGATATGCAGAAATGATGACTAGAAGAAATATAGAGTATTGAATTGATGAAATAAAGTTCACAAATTAGCATAATAATAGTAATGCATTGTTATATGCAGTTTAGTAAGATTTCCAAATTTAAGATCAGAAATTCCATGTTATATATCATAAATTCAGTTTATAATGATGCTGCAATCATATTCTTCTAACGATACCAATTACAAAGCTGAAATAACATTTTCAGTAGCAAGTGTTTCACATATACATACATTGAAAATATTTATGAAAAATTAAAGTTTGAACTGGTATAAAATACTGTTTTAAAATGTTTATGTTGTTTGAGAGTTTCATAGATTTATGTAATTTAATTTCAACCATTTTCATCCCATTCTCCTCTCTCAGCCTCCTTGCTCTCCCATTGAAACTCTTCTTCCATCTTTCATGGTGCCTTTCTGTGAATTTCATTGAATTTAATTAGAGTGTAGGTGATGTTATTTACTGGAGGAAGGACAGCTTACCAGTGATTATATCACTGAAGAAAATAATACCCATTTCTCCCAACATCAATTTCTGTAAGTAGTCCTCCAGAGAGGGGTGAGGTCTCCTCAGTGCTCCCCCATCCCTGTTGAAATGTTGACGTGCCCAACTGTGTACAGGTATTGTGCATAAAACCACAGTTTCCAAATAATATTTAATTATAATTGATAATTCCCTCATAAAATTCAGAGCAAATATCAAATGGATTTTATTATAAATAGATAAACCCAAAAATTTTCTGAGAATTAGCCTAAGCATATATTTTTTTAAGTTTTTGAAAATCTAGGGCTAGGTGTGTAACTCAGTGGTGAAAAGTTTGTCTAAGTCATAGAATCATAAAAATCAATCAATCAAAAAAGTTACAATTCTCAAACATCTCATAATATTGGGGATAGTTTAACAATTCAACACCAGTACATTAAGAAAACAGATGTAATTTAAAAGGAACAGAGAGGAAAACTATAAAAAAATAGTGGTGATTTATGTGTTTGTGTTTCTATGTATTTGTGAGTGTGCATACTTGTGTGCTAGCATGCATCTGTGTGGATGCCAGAGGTCAATGTCAGGTATTTTCCTCTATTTTTCTTCATCTTTTTTTGAGACAGAGTCTTCCATTTAATCTGGATCTCACTGATCTGGCTAAGTTGATTGGCCAGTCAGCTCCAATAATTCGTCTGCCTCTCCTCCAAATCAGCTCTTGATTACAGGCCCACACCAACACACACAACATTTTAAATAGGTTCTATTGACCTGAGCTAAGATTCTTGTGCTTTCGTGGCATGGGAAATGTTTTGATGACTTAGTCCCAAGAATGGAGACTATGTTCTCAAACAAGCATGCCAGGACAGCCTGCAAATGTAGGAGGAAGAAGCGATTGTCGAAGTTCTCCAGGGTCTCATTAAAGTGAGCAAGCCTCTATCTGAACTGACTTGCAGTGACTCCCAGTTTCCCGAAGAGTAGAGAAAATCAAGAAAGAATGTCCAGTTCTGTAAGGAAAAGAAATAGCTTCATCCCCACTACCCCATCATTAGCCATCTGAGGTAAGGAGTATGGCATTTTAGAGAGGAGGAAACCTGCAAAGGGGTGCCTAGATTGAAGGTGGGAAGTGAAGGATGGTGTGTGTCCTTGAGAACTGTAAGCAAAAAAGGGACAGATAGATTCAGAAGAGTGTCATGGAGGTCCAATTAAGAGCTGACATGTGCCTGCCTAGAGTCATCCTCATGAAAAACTAAAGAGGGATGGGAAAGATGTCAGTACCAGGAATGGGAAAAACAGACATCATCTGATGGATTTAGAGAACTAAGAGAAAATTATTGCCCAAACTTAAAGAAAAATAATTTATTTTTATCAATTTGGCTGTCCCAATATGCATGTACAGCAAGCAGACGCATGGCCAGTTTTTGCAAAAGTACTGTTCTGTCCTTCCCATTAAGTTGCCTCAAAGTCATAAAATGACTAAATTAACACAAAGATCATGTAAGTCTACTAAAAATTTTCATAACTGTACATAAATCAAATTAATTTACAATACTTCAAAAGATGATAGTTTTATTAACAGTGAAATCTACCTGATGACTTTATATCCATACTCAGGTACTAAGGATCTGAGTGTAACCTACTGTGACTAGAAATAATCAGATACATATAGAGTAAAGACTCATGTGCAAACATGTGTTAGTAGCATTAAAAATGTAGGAAACAGCATATCTTAAAATGAAATGGAGATCTTCTTTAAAGGGTAAAACTCATTCAGTTTTATGTCTTACAGCTTTATACGGAGTTCAATATTGTATGACAGTATTAATTCAACTGTGAACCTAAAAATTTACAGCCACCTTTGAAATAGATGTATCCTTGCCCTGGAATGTGTTACTGAATATGCTAAAGCTGTAATGAAGTGCTTCTTCTAATCATGTGGTTATTAAATTTTAAAAAAAATTAAACAAATAAAATAAAAAAATAAAATAATATTTTAATTTTAAAAAAGGTGATAGAGTTGAGAAAAAAAGGCAACAGCTGAATCATTCCCTCTTGTAGTCATACTGCAACATTAATTTAAAGTTTCGTGTTTCTTACACTTAGTGCCTACATAACTTGTGGAATAAAGGCAATAGCCATGCCTCATCACAGAACCAAAGATTGGACATGCCACATAAATATTTTTCTACTGGCTTAGTGAATATAGTGTGCAGAGTAACCCTAACTAATCACACTATTAATAAGAAAGATTTCCAGAGAGCATATTTTACTATGTATATCCCACTACACGTTTTTGCCTAGCTATGAAGTGTAGCTATTTTTATAAATCTGAGATGCCATCATCTTCAGAAACCACTTTAACAGAGAGATAATTCACTTTCCACAAAGTGTTGAAATGTCTCTCTGCATTCAAAAATTCTATTAAATTTGCAAGGGAAGAAATTCTCAACAGTTAGCAAAGTAGAGATGATTACTTACGAACAGGCAATGTCTGAAATATTTCTATTTTACTGTAGTCTCCTTGACCTTTTCCGTTTACTGCTGCAACCCTGATTTCGTAGGTTGTATTTGGTTCCAGGCTGCTCAAAACAACCATTGCTAGAACAACAACAACAAAAGAAACACACATATATTTATGCTTAATGCATCTTAATGAGGAAAATGAGTAAATTTATTACAGTGCTGCTGAGAGAGTAATTTCATAGCAAAGATTTCTGTGAACTATCTGAACAAAAAACAGAAGGTCATATGAAAACAATTTGTGAGCCCTTTCTTTGTTATGTCTATATTTGATATCTAACACTAAGCACTAAATTTCAAAGGAAAACAAATAGTTTCTTTGGGGGTAAACTCAAAAAGTAGAAATGGAGTCACTCAATTTTATTAACATCCAAGAAATAAAAATGATGTGAATACATCATTTTCTTTTATGTCTTCCAAGTATCTTGTTTACCCAAGAAATTATTTCCTCAGAACTTAATGGAAACATAGTTTGCAAGGAATGCAGGGATAACCTTGTCTTAAATATGTGATTTCAAACATATAAAAAATTGCAAGATTTTCAGGAAATCCATCTTCAGTTAAAGAGTAAATTTCAGGTAAATAAATGAATATGTAATGCAAACGCTACAAGAAATAATTTGCATATGAAAGAGAAGGTGAATGCGCAACTGGAGCTAGCCTTAAAGATTTTTTTAGTAGGGTGGGAATGTACCTAAGACTCAGTATATTATACATAGTATTTCTATTGTGCTGTAAGAGAAAACTGTTCTCATGTGATAGCAAAGATTTCAAGTGTGATAATTATTCACCATATTAACCAACTAATAAACACAAAATAAACTGAAGGAAATATGAACTAAGTTATGCAGAAATAAGACTCAAAATGTTTTCATTCTTCAAGGTCATAACAAATTTATCTTTTAGATCATCAACATGGCAATCACCCTTCAAGCATGTTCTTCTTACTCTAATGGAATATGATTTGATGTAGCATGGAGACATCATGAGCAAACTACACAGTAATTAGACTGACTACAACAGATTTGTAGAAATCCACAGTACTGACATGTTTTGCACATTCCTGAAAAGGCTGTGGGGTACTTGGTCTGGCCCCACCATCCACTGAGACACAATAAGCCTTACAAAGAAATTGCTCTTGCAACTTTAAATAAAGGCTTTTAAGCTAAAAATCATGGAAACAAAAGTATAGGTTTAGAACAGTATAACGAATGTAAATTGAAAGGAAATAAAGCTGCAATGACTGTGACAAATGAAATAATCACCCCCATGCTTCAGTTATTTGTGTGAGGGAGAATATCACCTACAGGCTGAGAGATAATGTAAAAGAACAGATAAGTAAAATTATCCATCTTTGACTATCTGTTTAATAGCTAAATATATCACTGCAAAAATAGAACAATTAATATTATGGTATAAATGTTAATAGACATAGATTGCACAGGTGATCTACATTAGTATATATACACAAAAACATATAAGAGATTAGTAGAGATGATTCCACCACTGCCAGCAACTTCGATATTTAAATCTCCTTATGTCTGCTATAAAAAGATGCAGCTGCAATCATCATCTTAAGGGAGAGCAGCAGATTATAATAAGTCTGAAAAGCATGAGCTAGTAGTTTTCATATTCCTTTGTCTTGATAAGCTTGCACAAGAACAACAGAATTTAAAACTTACAATTTTAGAGGCAAATAAAATTCGTCACAAATTGATTATGTGTAGGTCACATGCTAAGTAAATTCCTTTAATCTTAAGTTAAAAAAATGGCAATATCATATCATATAATATCCACCCAGCTGCCTGGAACAAAAACGTTTCCTTATGGTCTTCCATCACGTAAACTCTAGCCGAAGAAATTCGAGCATAGAACTGAGGAGGTGGGTAAGAAGCCCCAACCCTAGCTACAGAACCACTGGCAACGGATAGCTTCTGGGAGAGAGAGAAGAATCAGTTCTCTTTAAGGCTGTGATGCTGGGCAGATTAAACAGGTTCCAGAGGATGGGCCCAAACTGAAGGGCATTTGCAGACACAAATTTGACTTAATCTGTCTTAAATATATATATATGTATA
>NW_008337804.1:699164-701748 GCF_000622305.1 Nannospalax galili | reverse complement strand
AAATCAGGCAGGGGATAGTAAGAGGAAGTGAAGATAGAGGAGGAATATGTGATTATGATCAAAATATATTGTATGAAATCCTCAAAAATTCAATTATAATAAAAGACAGACAAAAAAAAAACCCAGCTATTGGTAATAGCTGTTATTGAGATTTCCAAGGAAATCTGAACCTGTTACTTAAGCAATAATTGCGTACATTTACCGAATCATTTGTATATTTCTGGCACAAACTCTTTTGTTCCTGCATGTCCTCTTCCTCAACCACTTTACAAGGACTGTGACAACCATTGATGTATGGCTGGCTCTGAATAGGGACCGAACATTTTTAGTTACACTACAGCAATTTAGGTGATTTTTGCATATTTCCTCACATTTTCTTGCTTTTGTTGTTGAGGTTGCTCTGTACTGAACTTCACATCAGAGCAATTTGCAAGGGAGAGAAGCAAAGAGGTTAAGATTATGGGCTCGAACATTTTTACGATGTTGTACTAAAACACTTAAGGGTAAAGGAATGACAAAGGGCTTTTAGACAACCTTAAAATTACAGGAGGAAGTATGAAGCCAAATCCACTGGTATAAGTTTTACAAAGTTTATGTTCAAGAAGTTGCTTTTTTTTCCAAGTCTTGATTACAAAGACTTGCTGCAATAACCCTTATTATGAAGCTTATTAACTTTCTGTGCAAATAAAGATTATTGTGTGACTTAGAAAGAGTTGAGTATATGGTCCAAATTAAAGAGAAGAAAAGGAAAATTTTCCAGAGGGGTAAAGCCCAAATCTGTAATTTGGCTTGCCTTTCTTAAATAAGAGGATATCTACATTAAAGCATCCATAGTTTAGTGGCATATTACAAAACACAAGGTTTCTGAACACCTAAGGTGGGTTTTAAAAGCAAACCATCACTTGAAAAATGAAAGCCTGCCTACTCTGTAAGAGAAATGCACCTCAAATTATGAAGTTAGTTAATGGACTTTCTTTCCTTAAGTGTACCCATACAATAGGACAATAGAACCTCAGACTCAAGTGTGGGATGTTTTTTTTTTCCCTATAATTTGTTACAAATTCACACTCAAAAACTACATTGAAGTGGAACAGACTAACAACTGGTGTAGGTTCTCTAAGGACCAATGGTATAAATTAATGTATTTTACTAAAACATTAAGTCAGCATGACTTGGGAGTCCTGAGTCTCCTGTTAGGTATGTGCTTTATAAAGGAGCTGGTTTCCCTCACTAGTTTGTTGGTTTTGATTGACTGAAAGGTGATTGAGATTCTTAAACAAGAAATGTAAAATTCTGCCTATAAGTTTCAAATGCACATTAAAATAATGACATTGAAATTCACAAATGACAAAAAAACACACAGACCTTGTCTTCTTTTACAACTGTGGAAATGTTAGGTATGTGCTTTATAAAGGAGCTGGTTTCCCTCACTAGTTTGTTGGTTTTGATTGACTGAAAGGTGATTGAGATTCTTAAACAAGAAATGTAAAATTCTGCCTATAAGTTTCAAATGCACATTAAAATAATGACATTGAAATTCACAAATGACAAAAAAACACACAGACCTTGTCTTCTTTTACAACTGTGGAAATGATACTGGGGGGGGGGGACAGAAATTGCACTCTCTTTTTACAAAGCCTCAACTTCTGCTCCACAGGTTTGAAATATTTTTTTATTTGTTTAGATAAAAATAAATCCCATTCCTTTGAATATCAAGAGATACAAAGGGTACCAATATTTGTAACCTTTGGAGTAAAAGGCAATAATTATGTGATATCTACTTAGACTGAGCAGAAGCCTGAAGTAAGATTAAATTTAGCCATTGTCTCTTCCCTTTCTTAAAAAAATGAATCATTCCATGGGCTTTACCAGCCGTTCAGTGTATGCATGGGATATGTACTTTGGAACAGGACTCCATTACTGCCTTAAATAGATAACAGAAGTTTGCCAAGAACTATAAAAGGGTTTGGAAGGCAATGAGAAATCACAAACCTTGGCTATGGTAAGTTGGTCATTCAAAATTACACTGGTTATTAATCTCCTCAAGTAGATCTAAAATTCAGGAGACTACCTGCAGTTTGCGAGTTAAGATGCATGTTTCCCATGTAAACAAAAGGACTAAAATCAAACCCTTGACATCTTTTTCAATTTGATTGAAAAATGACTCCCTTTTCCAAACATTTCAACAGGCTTGAATAGTAATGAAAATACATTTATTTAGGCTGGGTATGGTGCTGCATGCCTTTAATCCCAGCAGTTGGAAGGCAGAGGCAGGTGGAGATCTGTGAGTCTGAGGCCAGCCTGGTCTACATAGCAAGTTCCAGGCCAGCTGGGGCAACAGAGATATCTTGTCTCAAAAAGACAAAACAAAACAACAAACAAAAAAGTAAAACATGCTTCCTCCTCAAATATAATACATTTTAAAAAATTTGTTGATTTTTTGTGTGTGTGCATATCACACAGAACATCACAAACCATCTCGTTTGACTATACATCCACTTCCCAGATGGCACCCTCCCACAGCCTCCCTCCCCTCACTAGAGCCCTTGTACTCTGATATCCCTGCTACTGTCTGCTGTGTTGT
>NW_008337804.1:680567-698209 GCF_000622305.1 Nannospalax galili | reverse complement strand
ATGAAAAACATTACCATTGAAATCTACCTGATGACTTTATATCCATGCTCAGATGCCAAGGAGCTCAGAAAGTAACTGACTGTAACTAGTAATAATCAGATATATAGAGATTAGAAATGCATGTGCAAATGTCTTAATGCCAATTGCATTGAAAATGAATTTTTCTGTATGAAACAGTGTATTTTAATAATACAATGGAGATCTTTTTTAAAGGTTAAAAACCTCATTTAGTTTTATGTCTTATAGGGTTTATACTGAGTACAATATTGTTTAACTGTAATAATTCAACTGTAAACCTAAAAATTTACAGCCAATTTTGAAAAAGCATCTTAGCTCAGAAAATTGTTATTGAATGTATCAGTGCTGTTGTAATGAAATGCTTCTTCCAAGTATGTGATTATTAAATAAATAATTAACTGGGAACAAATAAAATATTTGAAAAGGAAAAGAAAATTCATTTTACTCTTTACATCACTAACAAAAATTGGAAAATTTTGATTCAGTTACATATGTAAGATTGACTTAAAGAATAATCACATAGCTAAAAAAACTATCTGATTTTAAGAAAAAGTTCTTCATTTACTTTTTAAATTTAAATTTTTATTTGAACATAAATTTAAGTAAATTTCAAGCTTCCAATAGCTTTTTAATTAAATGAGCTGTTCAAAGTTGTGCACACTCTTAATCTCTGTTCTCAAGAGGCAGAGACAATCAGTTTTCTTTTGAATTTGAGGCCAGTTTGGTCTACATAGTGAGTCCCAGGCCATCTGAGTCTACAGAGAGACCCTGTATCAAGAAAAAAAGTTTAAGATTTGTGTGAGTCATTATACATGAGGTATATAAACCTTATTGACATATTATTTGTAATTTTTATGTAACTATATATCTAGAGAATTAATTAGTCTAATGATCTGGCAATATTTGTGTGTCTTTTATCAAGGCCATCTTTTGGCCACTTATTTAATATTATGGTTTGGTGTTTCCAAATTTTAAATATTTATTTGCTTTATTTTTTTAATAAAATTTATTTTTTTGTTGTTTTATGTGTATTTGTGTATTGACTGCATGTAGGTAAGTGCACCCATGTCGTGAAATGCCTTCGGAGGTCAGAAGCGGCTGTAGGATCCCCTGGGAGTGGAATTATAGACAACTGTTAGCTGCCATGTGGGTGCTGGTATTTAAAACCGGGTCTTCTGCAAGTACAACCAGTGTTGTTAACTGCTGAGCCATCTCTCTAGGCCCCTATTTCTTTTACTTTTTAAATATCTTTCCCCATCGAGAGTGTAGGTTACATATGAAACAAACAATATAATGATTGAGTTTTAACTTCAATGATTTTTCATAGGATATAAACATTAACTCTGAAATTCAATGATACTGTTTGAAATGTAAAAATGTAACACTTTTCAAAACCTTGACTAAGATAGTTTCATTAAAGAAGTTCTTTCATAAAATTGCATACTTACTCATTTTAAATGTAAGATTTCTTGATGTATATAAACTTGTATAAATAATAAGAGTTGACATATTTTTCTTTCTGGTAAAAGTTAGTACAAAATAGGTACTTAATATATGTTTACTAAAGTGTCTGGGGCTAGAGAGTGGGATCTGTAGCTAAGAGCACTGGCTACTCCTGTAGAGGACCAGGGTTTGATTTCCCGCACCCACAGGGTGGCTAACAATCATCCTAACTCCAGTTCCAGGAGAATCTGATGCCTTCTGACCACTTTTTGCATTACATGAAATGGCTGCACTTACATACATTCAAGGAATACATTCATACACATAAAAATGAAAAATAATAAATAAAATTAAAAAATAAAGTTTTATTTTATAGTTTAGTTTGCATGAAAACTCAATATATTTTAATGATTAACTATAAGTTAAAATTATTTTCACTAAAAAATACAGTTTTCTAACTATATATCTCAAACACTTTCTGTTGAAATGCTTGCTTGTTATTTATACACCAAAAGAAACGGAAAATTTTTATGAGAAGTATTTTATTATAAAAATTATATGATATCAACACATATCTCATGTAAATAATATCTCTGGCTGTCCTAGAGTCTAAATATCTTAAAATTTAAAGTATTAGCTTAATAAATAGTATTTGAAATTGCCAAATAAAAGTTTCTTAATAAATTTGACATACATAGGACCCTCAATAAATCTGTAATTGTTATCTGTCATTTATTTGCTCTGTTTCTTTCTTAGAGAATATTTAAAATCTCTTTTACTCATACCAAGAAAATCTGTTCAAGGGTAAAGTCATTGTTCAAATCCATCTGATTATATTTGATGTAATACATTAATACAGTTTACATTCTCTACTTCATAAATAAGCAAATGGAGACATAGGAAGATAACCCACTACAATCATTGTTTGGACTTGTACTATTCCCTGAAAGATATAGAATGTTATATAGAATCCTTTGTCCCTAATTCACTAATGCTCAGAGAAAGGATCTAGGAAATGATTAATCATGGGATTTTATCTCAAAATGAATCAATCAACCTGTTGATGAATTTGACGTTTAATCTGCTGTTGGAAGGTGATAGAAATTTTAGGAGGTATAACATAATTATGGAAAGTTGATAGTTTGAGTTTCGATCTCTCTCTCTCTCTCTCTCTCTCTCTCTCTCTCTCTCTCTCTCTCTCTCTCTCCCTCTCTCTCTCTCTCTCTTTCTCTATCTTTCCTTCCCTCCCTCCCATTCCTCTTTCTTCTCTCTCTCCAACCCTCCATCCCTCCTCCCCTTTCTTCTCTCCCTCCTAGAGTTATTTCAATAGTCTGTAAAGTTTGGGTTCTTTGGAACCTAACTAATCAACAAACTAGAAGAGGGAACCCGTTCCTGGCATTGAGCCTTTTATTGATAATTTATCATATTTGAGTCATAAAACATGAAGAAATCAAGCTTGTAGAAACTTTGAAGTTTCATCCTTTCTGACTAGCTTTCATAGTACTGGAAGTCAGGAGGATAAAAGTAATCACCAACAATAATCAACCTGATACTATCTGTTCACTGGTCGGTGTAATAATGGCATGATTGTTAAAGGAGTTACTAATCATTTTCTAATTGGATTTAAGAGCAGCAAATCAAGACAGATCCCAAAATGGCACTATTATTAGGGCAAAGACTCTGTAGCTAGACAGGTCATGGGCCATAAGGAAGAACTTGTTACTACTGTTCTGTTAGATGGACATAGTTATTTTATTTATTTATTTTTTAAATGTTTTTATTTAATAGCTATAACATATTCAGTAACAATTTCCAGAGCAAGAATACATGTCTTTCAAAAGTGGCTGTAAATTTTTAGGTTAACAGTGTAATTAGTACATACAATACTGACCTCAGTATAAATCCTGTAAGACATAAAATTGAGTTTTTAACCTTTAAAATGGATCTCCATTTCATTTTAAAATAATTTTAAACTGATTCCTAATGACTTAGCTCTGTAGCCTTAGAGTCATGTATCTCTCAACACTCATCAAAGAAGATTGTTTTACCTGTAATTGGCAATTAACATAGAGACCCACAACTGGTTATCATGCAGAGACTAAGAGACTGCAAAGTGCTCAGCTCTAAATGGAACATCTCTATCACACACACCCTCCCATATATCATAAATAATTTCCAGGAGGAAGCTGAAAGATTGTAAGAGCCAGAGGCAGTGAATGGCAGCACTGAAACAGCACGTTCTTGACATAACAGAGCACATGTGAACTCAGAGCAGTTGTAACAACATACACAAATCTTACACAAGTTCAAGACAAAAAAAATTCTCAGCAATGAGTGGAGAGGTGTACTTGATAGCTGATGACTATTGGCAATTGATAAATTCTTAGAGACAAAGAATGTGTTTTCTTTAAGTGTGAACCTTCATAGGTTGACTACATTCCAGTGCATTGCCTCACACCCAAGATTATGGAAAACACAAACTGTACTTGATGTTTTCTATTTTTCAAATGGACATGAAGCTGAGTATTATGAAGTGGGGGTTAGTTCTAAAAATTAGGAGAATAGGGGGTGAATAGCATCAAGAAACAAATCTTAGGAAACTTTCAGAGAATAATTAAAAATATAAAGCCCAAAATTACTACAATAAATTTTGCATGTGTTTAGTTTTTATATATATATATTCATTGTAAAACATCTTATTCAAGTTAATAATATTCATCACCTCACATAATTCTCATTTTAGGTAGGTAGGGGAATGGATATTCAGGTGTATTTAAGAGCACTCAGCATATTTTAAGTACACAATACAGTATTAACTGTGTTCACATACCAGATTTCCAGAAACTCTTCATAGTAATACATGATTAGCTCTAATTTATAAGAAACACTGTGCTGTTTTCCATATAAACACAGTGTTCAAGTGAATTTTCTTTTCTAAATTATCACAAACAAATCCTGTGTTCTTTTGAAAACCAGTATCCTACTCTATTAGTTACTTTTCTGTTGCTGTGATAGAAGCACTAACACAAAGCAACTTATAGAAGGGATAATTTATTTGAGCATAGAATAACAGGGGAACTACAGTCCATCTTGTCAGGGAAGCATGGTGGCAGAGGTGGCTGGAGGAGGAGCATGTAGGCTCTCCAACCTCAAGCAGGCCGTCCCGAGTAATGGGTTTCCTCCAACCCGAAAATACCTCCTAAGACCTCCCAAACAGCATCACCAACTGAGGACAAAATGTCAAAATACTTGAAGCCTATGGGGAACATTTTCATTCAAACCATCACATTCCACTCCCTGGTCCCTATAGGCTCATGATCATATAAAATGTAAAATGTATTAAGTCCAACCTTACAAGTCTGCATAGTCTTTACCCATCTCAATACTACTCAAAAGTCCACAGTCTAAAGTCTCTTCTGAGACTCAGGGCAATCTTTTAACTGCAAGCCCCTGAAAAATCAAAAGAAAAATTACATACTCCCAAAATACAGTGGAACTGGATACACATTACCATTTCAAAAGAGAGGAATAGAGGCATAGTGAGGAAAAAACTGAAGACCATCAGGACAAACATCAAGTTCAGTAGCTCCATGGCTGTTTTATGGGACTTTACTTCCAAAGGTCTTAGATGGTTCTTCTTCTTGAGCTCTGCTGTATGCAACATACATCTTTCTCTTGGGCTGGTGCCACACCCTCTATGCAAGTCTTCTTGGCAGATGCCTTACAGTTCTGGTATCACAAACGTCTTCTTGGGGTCTCCATTGCCATCCAGGTTTCATCATCATGGCTTAACAAAAGGGCCTATTTGGGCCTTCTTTATGCAGGGAAACCCCTGCTGCACACTGCCTGACTTCTACAGCTCTCTGAAACTGCAGAGGAAGACCACTGACCCCTTCATTGTTGCATCTTTCATGGCCAGCACCAGGTGAAGGACACCGCCAAGTTTGACTGCAAGTCAAACTTGACCCCAGCCTGCTTTATCCATTTAAGAAATTTTTCACTGGCCTCTGCAGCATTTTCCTCTCACAAGTAGGAGGCTTAACTGGGTGTGGTCTTGTCTTGTAGGCACACTTTCCATTGTTTAAGTGCAAATCTTTATGCCTCTCCTTAATCACTTTAATCTTCCTATCAAAAGGATCCTCTCCAGCACACGCCACGGCTCCAACATTTATCTTTCTAGTGCCTTTCAACCCACACTGTACATCATTCATTTCTTTCTGCCCCATTTGCTCTTTTAAACTGTAGATCTGCATAATATTTACCACTAATAGCCACACCACAATTTCTATGTTAGGCGCTCTTGAAATTTATTCTGTCAGGAAAATTAATCCACTGCTTTTCAACTTTGGCTCAGATGAGCTTTTTGCCATGGGCAGACTCCAGCCAGACTCTTTGCCAAAATATCCCATTTGCTTCTTAAGTCCTTATTTCCCTCTGGAACTATATTGTTTTTAGCACCACTTTCTTCCAGACTTACTAGAATGGCTTATTAAATTTTGATTAGAGAAATCAACTGTTTTTCTAGCCCAGATTTCCAAAGTCTTCCACATGCTTCCTAAACCCCACATGGTCAGGCCGTTTACAGTCAAGATCCCACCAATTACTGTATTAGTTACTTTTCTGCTGTTGTGATAGAAACACTGACCCAAATCAAATTATAGAAGGAAGAAGTTATTTGAGCTTAGAGCTCCAGGGGAATTATAGTCTGTTTTGGCAGGGAGGCATGGTGGCAGAGGTGACTGGAGGAGTGAAAGCTGGGCTCTACATCTTCAAGCAGGCACAGGAAACAGGAAGAGTGACTGGAGACCCAGGAAGGATTAAGAATTCCTAAGCCTGCCCCCAGTGACATGTTTCCTCCAATATGGCTACAAATTGTAAGACCTCACAAAGGACTCTGTGGGGTCCTTTGCCCACATTTAAACCTTTTTGTTTTGCTTTGATATTGGTGGTGATTTTTAACTAGGATCCTCTGGGGTGGAACTATCCATTGCATCCTCATGGGCTCATCATTTGGTACACAACTTCACAGGAGCATATTATAAGCAAATGCAAAGATTCTGAACAATGTTAGATCAGAAAAACTGATTATTAAGGGGTCTGATTCTTATGACTCTTACAGGAAAGAGACACTTATCAGCCACTTCTGTGTATTCTAAATTTTGAACATTTTATTCTGTCTCTTTTAAGTACTGAAGCAATCAGCTTATTTCCTATATGTCATTCAAAGTTCATAATCGCTTCTCAAATAGTGAGATGAAAGCAGTTGTTGCTTTAGCATTATTATTCTGTACTGTGTACCAAACAAAATTAGAGATGCCTGAAATGCTAGATGCTAATTATGACACAAACAGTACATTGATGCAAATTGAGCATGTTTCTGTTTTGTTTATGTAGCAGTATTTTCAAACATGCTTTTTATGGCTGTAATGATAATTTATTTGGAAAAATCATGATACTTAAAATTAATTTATCATACTTTGCTTTTCATTTCCATTAGTTATATTGTTCCTCATTTTTTTTTCCAGAGAAATTCAGGACACATAAACATCACACTATATCTATACAGTTGTAAACAATTTTCTTTCAAATTTTAGTTAGTAATGTTAATTCATTTCACTTTACACCTATGATTTACATGTTTCAGAGGAATTAACCAAACTCTTCTTTTTTATGAAGCAAAATTGGATATTTCTGTAAAGTTATTTCAATATGTTTCAAGCATGAAGCTTAAGAGAGAAAGGGGAACTAAGAGGATAGAAAGGCACACACAACAGTTCAGAAGTACACTTCACAAAGAAGAGTCACCAAGGTATTCATATTGAAATTGTTCTTAAACATTCAAAAATAATTCAAGAAGCATTTAAGAAAAGTATTACATTATGTTTCTATGATGGTATTTTGGAAATATTGTAAATAATTTTGTGTCTCCTATCCTTTGGGCACACAGGAAGAAAGAGATACTGTTCTATGAAACAAGAAGAGGGCCCTTGTTTGATGTAGAGCTTCCCAGCATCCAGACCTATGAAGGAAAAAGGAAACTGTAGACTATCTGCCACAGAAGGCAGGAAAGGTCACTGAGCCTTAATGTCTTAGAGTTATCTCCAGGGCAGCTGTACTGAAGCTATTGAGATTTTTTATTTTTTTATTTTTTTGGTACGATATGAAGGGGGAAAATGGAGGTGCTTAAACTGGGGAGGGTGAAGGAATGTTAGAGAGGGAGAGGGAGAGGAGAAATATATAAAGCTCAGGTGGCGAGTCAGGGGGAAATGAATTAACTTTAAAAAACTCTGAAAAATATATATACAATAAGTAAACATGAATGCATATGTATACGTGAAGGCTGTATAAGAAGGAATACTTCCAAAATAATACAGGCTATTGCCACAGCCCTGATTACCTCCCAGAAATTGAAGGTAAGACCTAAGACTGAAGAAAGGACATACTTCAGACACAGGACTTGGAGCAATGGAGCTGGAACTGTTCTGCAAGCCTCCTCCCTATAGACTAGCATTCATAGTTCTAGAGGATACTATGCAAGCTGATAATGGAGAAAAAAAAATCTATCAGTGGTCAAACACACCTCTAAATTCTAATAGCCACAATGGCTGGCACAGCAATCTATCTCTATCGGTGCAGTGCAGTAGTGCCACTTTTATCTAGGGGGTAAACAACAGATATCTGATTGGACTTAAAACACTCTCAGTGGGAGGGAATTTATGGGTAGCACAGTAAATATAGCCAAGTATACATGGCTGGAGAGGTCATAGATCCTATGAAAACCCTGTCTCTGGCATATACCTAGACAAATGGATTTTCTTACTGTATGTCAAATATAGATCCTTATATTTATAAGAAAGTATACCATACACCACTTATCAAAGAAACTTCTTTTTGGAAGAGATAGAGAATATTACAGAGTTCCACAACCATCACACACTGAGAATACATGCCTGAGAAATGCTCAGCCCTACACAAAACACCTACCATGTAATCTTTACACTTGTCTCATGGAACAGAGCAGAAAGGAGCAGAGTGAATACTAACGCGTCTCTCAACTCTGTGATGGACACAGAGGGACACAGCTAACTAAGTTTTAAAGAAAAAGAGACTGTAGAGTGCGTGTCCTGAATAGGATTTCTATATTAAATTTTACCTACCCAGAACTCAAAGAACACTACCAAAGAGGGCAGGAAAAGATTGTAAGAACCAAAGTTGGTACATAAGGGAACAGAGGCTTTCAAGTCATTGGGAGCTTGTTCATTTAAACTTGCAACAATGGTGACAGCATACACAAGACCCATGTGGATTCAATCAGACAGAAACCCAGTATAGAATGAGGGAAATGGGCAGCAGGCCCCAACACTATCCAAGGAACTATTGGAAAGTGATTACTGCTAGGTGAGAGAGAAAGCAAATCTTCTTTAAGGGAGTAACTCTAGAAAGGCTGACTAGACTCCAGTGAATGGATTTGTACCGAGGAACATCTGGGTACAAATGCTTGACTAGAAAATACTTAATTTTTATGACAGAATGTATAAAATTAGGTGGGAGGTTATGGAGAGGTACAGATTGGGAGGGGTCAAAATTGATAAGATCTATTATATTAAATTTACAAGAACTCAATAATTTTTTAAAAAAGAACGGTCGAAAGTAGCGTAATGTGGGAATGACTTTCATTAACGGACAGATTCTAGATTAATGACTTTTAATTAACCCCAGAAAAACCATGTGCTCTTGTGTCTTGTGATCTTGGCATCTGATCTCCTTTTCCTAAGAAACCTCAATTTGGTAATCTACACAAAAGCTAACGAATCAATGAATCATTGAACGTCGGCATGCTTGAGAATTAAGGTGTCAAAGTGCTGAAAGGCAGCACCGCAACTCCATTGGACACAGAGGAGATTGGGAAGTATCTGTGACTTTTGATGAATGAGATATTCTAAAACTAGAAATAAAAGGTCTGATGGTCTGCTAAGATTAGCATGGACTCAAGCTTTTGGAGATGGATTAATACATTAATAAGTAAGTGATACATTGCTCATTGAGGAAATCAGAAGTAACATTTATTTAAAAAATTCAAAGGTTCAAATAATAATGAAGACTAAACATAACAAAACTTTGGTAATATAATGAAACAGTTTAAGAATTAATTTATTTCTGTTAATTCCTTGATTAAAAGTTATAAAGATCTGCATTGAATACATTAATGATAAACCTCAATTTAAAAGAACAATAGGGGCTGGAGAGATGGCTCAATGGTTAACAGCACTGGCTGTTCTTGTAGAGGACCCAGTCTCAATTCCCAGCCCCCACATGGCTGCAAACAACTATCTGTAACTCCAGTTCCAAGGAATCCGTAACCTTTTTCTGACCTCTGTGGACACTGCATGACACAGGTGCACTTACACACATACAGGCAATATAGTCATCCACATAAAATAAATGGATAATAATAATAATAATAATAATAAAGAACAATAAATTAGGCTGGGCATGGTGGTATATGCCTTTAAAGCCAGTGCTAGATAGGCAGAGCAGGTAGAGTTATGTGAGATCAAGACCAGCGTTGTCTACACAGCTAGTTCCAGGTCAGTCAGGGCTATGTAATAGGATACAGATAACGGTAGTTCTTACTCCTCAGCAAAGAAGCTTATTTTTGCAGAAGGTAAAACATATTACAGAGATACACAAGTCATCAAAATATAGAGGCAACGTGACCATAATTTTCCTAACCTCAGTTGGTGTATCTACAATACAAGTCCTACAACTAAGACTCAGGGAACAACACAGAGGAGGGGCAAAAACTGTAAGTGCCAGAGGAGGAAAATGGCTGCTGCTAGATAGTGTTCTGGACGTTATAGGGAAGCAGAACTCATTAAACCTCAACTATGTGGTTCCATAAACAAGAACTGCATAATGATGGATGGGGGAAATTTTGTAAGGTGCAAACCCTGAATGAAGAACTACAGGCAATCAGTGTCTGCTAAAAGGGATAAAAATCAGTTTTCTTTAAGGTTGAATGTCCTGACAAGTTAGCTAATCTGAAGTGTTCAAGTATAAGCACAAGTATGTATGAGAACACTAAATGCACTCAGCTAAGTTGTTTCTGTGTGTGTCCGTGTGTGTCCGTGTGTCCGTGTGTGTGTGTGTGTGTGTGTGTGTGTGTGTGTGTGTGTGTGTGTATAGCAAAAATAATTAAAGACAAAGAGGTCAGGGATTTGAGAGGGGCACAGCATGAGTTAAAGAGGGGAAGAGGGAGACATGGAAAATATCCTCTTCTAGCAGTTACTTGGCACACACTAGGCACATACCAGTAACATCAGTAGCCATAAAATAATAAAGAACAGAACAGAAATAAATAAAACAGAAATGAATAGGAAAATGCCAAAAATAAGTGAAACACAAAGTTGCTTTATGGAAAAGATAAATCAAGAGAAGAAATCCTTCATTAAAATTATCGAATGATGATTGTCACCATTTAAAAGTGTCTTATGCTATTGTTAATGGTTTAAAAATTGTTAACATTGATATTATAGGTTTTGAAGAAATTCTTGGATTCATCAGTCAGTCATGCAAATTGAAACTAAATAGCTAACTGTTGGAATTTTTTAAACCGTTAATTTTCTATAGTTTAACAATCACAATAAAGTAACTGGACTCATGTTAGATGAATAAGTCTTATAATTGAGTTTGGAATCCAGTAATCTAGATCGGTATTAATTTTGAAAGCAGCAGCTGATTTCTTACAGGTGATAACATGGGGTAAACAGTAACAATAAAAACTGCTAAAAAATGAAAATAACCCAATGGATGACAGAAACTAATAAAAATTACAGAATTAGAGATTAAAGTTTACATTAAAGCAGATAGTACTGAAATTCAGATAATAATCAAGGCATATCGTAAAACTCTATGTTCCAATACACTGGGAAAGCTAAGATGAATGGGAAAAGTTCTAGATACTAATGAAATACCACAGTAAATCAGGAAGACATAAGTCTCTTTAATCTGTAACTAGCATTGAGACTGGAGCAGCAATAAAAAAAATGTCTCCCAAGTACAAAATGCCTGATCCCAGGTGGATTCACTGCTGAAATGTACTAGAGTTCTAAAGAACTAAATGTAATGCTCTTCAGACTATTCCAAAAAAATAGAAAGGAGAGTAATTCCACAGTCATATTTTATATTATGAAACTTCTATTAATATGATATCAAAGCCAGACAAAGGCATCAAAAAGAACAAAATGTAGAAGAATTCTCAACAAAATGCCTGAGAACTGAATTGAAATAAATACTGAAAATGTCATTCAAAAAGAGTAATTTGGATTCATTTCATGGATGCAAATACAATTTAACATACATAAAATCAGTAAATGGTATCTATCATAAAAATTCACTCAACAGATTAATCATATAATCTTATCAATTGTATACAAAATGTTTTTGACAGAGTATAACATTCCTTCCTGATAAAACACAAAAGGAATTTAGAAATAAAAGGAACATAATCCAACATAATAAAGCTATATAAAGAAAATATACAGCCAACGTCAGAGTAAACAGAGAAACAGGCAAAGGATTTCCACTAAAATTGGCAATAAGCAAAAATGTGAACTTTCTTCACAATTAATGTGGTGCTTGAATACTTAGAGCAAAGAAACACAAAATTAAACTTATAGGAAATGTAAAAAGGAAGGTCAAGACCTGTGAAAGACCAAATCAACCAAATTCTGGCAAATACTATGTAAGATGATGTTCAAATTCCAGCTCTTATGGGAACTATTAGCAATGGATGAAGTGGGAGAGGAAATAATGGTTATTTTTTTGAGGATGTGGTCAATCCTAGATTTTCCAAGCTCCAGTTGGTGGTTTTACATCAATGCACGTAAGGACAGCACTGATTGGACCTAGTCTTTATGAAAAAATAAGTAAGATATGAAGTTAGGAGGAGGGTGTGTGGAGAGGGTATGGAGAGAGTTTCAGGGGAGAAATGGGAGTAGATAAGATATTTCACCATATACATATAAATCTTAAAGAAAACATTTAAAACATAAAATAAAATACCTAGGAAAAATCCTACACAAGGAAATGAAAGCCACTATGATGAAAAATGTAAAACCTTGAAGAAATCTAATTAGAAATTAAAAGATAGATACGCACGAGTAGAATCAACATTTTGAAAATGGCTATATCTCTAGTCAAATTAATGTGATGTCCTTCACAGACATACTGATTGTAAAGTTCAGTAGACACAGAAAGACACCAAATCTCAAAGAAAATCCAAACAAATGGAACAACGCTAGCAGTATCACCATATGCAATTCATGTTAAAATATTTTAATATTTTATTATTTGTGTATATTTTGTGTATGAGTCTATTGCCTGAATGTATGTAGGTGCATCTGGCTCATGCAATACCCATGGTGGTCAGAAACTGGTGTCGGATGCCCCTGGAACTGGAGTTAAACACAGTTGTCAGTCTCCATGTGGGTACTGGGAATTGATTCCTGGTCCTCTGCAAAATAGCCAGTGTTCTTAACTGCTGAGTCATCATCGATCCAGCCTCTCATGATTGTAGATAGATAGATAGATGAGAGATAGATAGATAGATAGATAGATAGATAGATAGATAGATACATACATACGTAGATAGATAGATAGATGAGAGATAGATAGATAGATAGATAGATAGATAGATAGATAGATAGATAGATAGATACATACATACATACATACATACATACACACATATATAGGTACATAGATACATAGATAGATGCATAGATGAAAACAGAAGATTCAGAAATGAACACAAGAAAATATAGTCACCCTATCACCATATTTTGGACAATACAAAAACATAAACACAAAATAAATCACAACATACTTTGGAAGACATGCAGGCTATTCAAAAATGGTGCATTTAATCAACATTTGCTGCATAAGGAAACTTCTCTGTGGAGATTTGAGAGATGCATCCATCCTATTTCTAGAAGTTTCATTGAAGACGGGTCACTTGGAGTTAAATGCCTTACAGACACTTATTCTTTGTGGTTGACCAGTTTAGGAAACTGTAGTATTCTCTATCTGTTGCAAAGAAGCTTCTTTGATGAAAGATAGAAAATAAACAGAGAAAAAGAGGCCCCAGAATGCTATCCCTGAAAAAGACACCTATTTCAAACCTCTGCCTCCCAAGGTTCACTGTTTATTGCAGAAGAAGAGGTAGACAGTTTATAAGAGTCAGTAGTTATAAATTACCACAGGAAACAGTTTTCCAGCGAGCTTGTTAGTTACTCATATGAATTCACAACAATGGTTACAGCATGTGCAAGTCCTAGGCAAGCTCAAACCAGACAAAATCCCCACATAGACATGGGGAAGTAGATAAGAAACCTCAACACTACCTAAAGAACTTTTGACAGTTGGTGACTACTGAGAGGGGAAAGACAGTCCCTTACAGGAATGGGACTGTTGAGGGGATCCAGTGATGAATCCACACTGAAAGACATTTGGGGACACAAATAGGACTCTTTAGGCCATATTACACACACACACACACACACACACACACACACGTGTGTGTGTGTGTGTGTGTGTGAAAGATAAATTGAGTGGGGGGTGGGGGGAGGGAATTGTGGCTAGGAGAGGAGATGTAAATGCCATCAAACTATATTGTAAGAAAATTGCAAAAATTAAATAAAAATTATTAACAAAAAACTTCTTTCAGCAAAAAATCTGATACTGACATGTGGAAAACTGAAATGAGATTCATATTACTAAGGACAATTCAATCTGGATGAAATATTTGAATGCAAATCTAAAACTTATAGAAGAAAATGAGGAAATTATGTTGCAATATACATGTAGACCATTTCTGTAAAGGACCCTGATACCTCATGAAAACATACCAAGAACTTATAAATTGGATTATAAGAAACTGAAAAGCTTCTGCACAACAAAGAAACAGAACTGCATAGATGCAGCTTACAGAATGGAAGAAAAATATTTGCTAGTCATACATCTTACAGGTGATGGATGCTAGAATACATGAAGAACTCAAAGTAGCATAATAAAAAATATCCAGTCAATAAGTGGACTAATTAAGTGGAGAGCCAGTTCTCAGTAAATAAAATAAAAATGATTAAAAATGTGAAAAAATATTCAGCATCCTTAACCCTCATTTCTTAACTAGAACTGAAAGCATTTAGATTCTGTTTCAACCAAGTCAGAATTTTTTCATTAGGTAGATAAATAACAAATGTTAGTATGAATAAGGTAAACAAATGTGCTCTAAACTGGGAGAGGAAATGTAAGCTAGTTTAGCTAGCAACAACAAAACAGTGTAGAGAGTCTGAAGTCTAAAAGAGAAATACCATAGCAAACAACTGTATTCTTCCTTGGGTATTTGCCAAACACTATGTTAACAAACAACAGAAATAATTGCACATCCATGTATTTTGAAGCACTATTTATAATAGCTGAGGTGTGGGATCAGCCTATGTATCCATAATTAAATGTGTGGAATAATGAGAAGCTCTTGTATAAAACATAATACAAAACATAGTTTTATTCAGTCATAATGAAGAAAAGAAACTTGGTCAATGACAGAAAAAATTATCCACCATCTTACTCAATGTAAGGCAGAATCTAAAAGACAAGTTATCAGAGATTTTTCTCTAATTTGTTGATTTTGGATTTTTTAAAAAAAATATTGACTTGTGTTTTATGTATATGAGTGTTTTGGCCACATGTATATCAAGGGCACCACATGCATACATAGCCTACAGAGACCAGAAGAGGTCACTGTATTTCCTGAAACTAGAGTTACAGAAAAATGGTTGTTAGCTGCTATGTGGGTGCTGGGAACTGAACCCAGTTCTTCTACAAGAACAGCAAGTGCTCTTAAACTCTCAGCCATTTCTCTAGGCAGTTGATTTTAGATTTTATATAGGAAATACATGCTTATACAAACATATGTGTGTGTACATTACAGAGATACACACACACACACATACATTTGCATAGACACACAAGATGGCATGAAGCTGAAAATGAGACTGCTTCCTGGAGAAATGCCTGAGTGTAACAGGAAGGGGATGGAAGAGAAAGAGAAAGTGAAAGTCTGAAGAGCATCAAAGTACATAATATAAGGACTTTGATGAAAGTGTTCTCACCAAACCCATTGTTACATAGGGCAAACATACACCCAACAAGTAAGTACATTTAAGTAATACATTGATAAAGTAAATAACATAAATTAATAAATAACATTTTGACACTGAGCAGGTTAAAGCACACATTTGGAATGCTGAAATCATGGGGACAGAAATTCTGTGGCTGAGCATCTGTGTCCATCAGCTATTTCCTTATGAGCACTTGGTGCAAACTGAAATTACTTGACTGACTAAAACCCTTGGAATCCTTTTGAAATTTGTAAATAACCACCCAGACCTTGCATTTTGTGTTAAAAAATTAATGTTTACAAATCACAGTTCCAATAAACACGAAGTTTGGATTACGGAAAATGAGAAATAATGAAGTGATCCCATTTCAGAATTTTTTTGATTGAAATACTCTGATTACATTTTGTTATTAAATAGGACAAATAAGTTCTTTCCTCTAATGACAAATGTGTTCCTTTTTAAAAAGACAGTGATTGAGTGGAAGATTACGTGAAGTTGAAGAAGAAATCATGTACTCTAATTTGTTGTACAAATTTATAATGCAGATATAAAAAGTATCAAGTCTTCCCTCATGAAATTCACTGTGTTTATTGAAGCTTAATAAAATGCAAAGGAGAATAAATTGCTAACCATAATTGCTATCTCAAGGCAAATTTGTGATAATTTCCCCCCATATCTAGAAGAGGAAAATGTGTATTAAGCCTATGAAAATGCAAATAATGGTACTAACCACCTGCTTAATGACAAGGGCAAGTAGAACCTGTTTTGATACATAATTCATTTTCTATTTATTATCAAATTTAAATACTTGATGTCTACCAAACAGCCATAGAGCAGGTGTTTTCTACTGAAAGCCTTGCTGTTTTAAGGCTGTTAGCATTTAGCAGAATAAAAAGATTAATGCTTAGACTGAGCCAAATCCATTTGTAAATAGAAACGTTTAAAGTAACTGGGGTATTTTTTAGGAAAGATAACAATATTTAAAATTTTTAATCAGATTAATCTCCTTGGAATCAGCAAGAAATTCAACTGTTTTAATAAGAGTCAAAAATTATTAACGTGGAGATGGAGATTGAGCTCTGTAG
Source organism: Nannospalax galili (assembly GCF_000622305.1). Taxonomy (NCBI): domain Eukaryota; kingdom Metazoa; phylum Chordata; class Mammalia; order Rodentia; family Spalacidae; genus Nannospalax; species Nannospalax galili. The sequence goes on along the minus strand of NW_008337804.1, from coordinate 681,480 downwards.
TAGAGTGTTCGCTAACAGTTATGACGCCCTGGGCTCATACCCCACTGCTGAGAATTACATTGTTGTGGACACAATTCTTTATGAACCACATAATATGTGTTCATATGTATTAGCTGTGCCTACATATAAGATGAACATAGTAAGACCTCAAAGAATAAATCATATCACAAAGATAAGAAAATAATAAGTGAATGTGGGATTTATAACTGTGGATTTCATATACATGGGTTAGGCTAAAATACATAAATTTCTTAACAGCAGAATCCACATAAAGATGGAAGGAGAAAATTAAGTACACAAAATATTCCTTGGACATCTACATGGTTGCTGTCTACATACCTGCACTAATATTAAATAAAATTTTGCTACAGAATAAGGAATACATGAAATGACAACAGCAAGAAAGAACAGTTCTGTCACTTCCTGATCTATACTTGAAGGAAAAGTGATGAAAATGTTTAAAGTGTCTACAAGTCTTAGTACATTTTTTCCATAGGTGGCTACTCTCCACTTCTTCACAATCCTCAAATACTGTGAGTTGGTCCTTCTAGAGAATATTTTACTCTTTTATATTAGATCTTCTTGAGAAGACACATTCTCATCTTTTGTAAAATGTGAATAAATGACAAATGTAAAAGTTTGAAGATTCATCATAGCATCAGTCTCTGAAATGATTTTGCATCATAACGTTTGGTCTTCCTCATTCCTTGTATGATGGTTTTGCTGAAGGAAGGCACTGGAAAGTATTCAGTAAATGGTGAAAATTATTTATACCCCTTGAATTTTGAATGTATGTGTTTACTATAATAGAAAAATAATAATTGAGGTTGATAACTATAATTGCCAAAAAGTCAAACTGCATTTAGTATATATTGGTCATTATTTCAAAATTTTAACATGCATGGAATTTAAA
>NW_008337804.1:668627-680439 GCF_000622305.1 Nannospalax galili | reverse complement strand
TTTTAAATACTTTTTGAGAATTTCATACAGTCATATAAGCATATAAGGTGTTTTGGTCAAATCCATGCCCACTCCCTCTCCTCCAACTCCTCCAATATCTCCCCATCACTTTTTCCTGACAACTTCGTGTACTCTTTCCTTTTTTATGGTGTTTTCTGCTTATCTAGCATTCCCTGTCTGATGAGGTAACCCTAAAATCTTTTAGGGATTAAATAAAAGCTCCCAAATACTTTTGACACTTTTGGCCTTGGACAGAGTATGTTACTAAGAGGCTAAAGTTCACCAGTACTGAATGTCTTATCAGGGTAACTGTGATGGTCAACTTACAGAGCTTAGTCATTGGAATTAAGAATTTGTATACTGCATTCTAACAAATATATTTATGAAGGATTTTTAAGCATCCATAAGAGTCTGTATTTCAGTATGGAAATGAGCACTATATTTTAATTTCTGAGAAATGCAAAGATATACTTCATGTGGATTAAATTATTACACAACAGTAATAAAACAGCCTTTGTTTTTTCATTGTAAATGACATTTCTACATAAATGTATGTCATTTCTTCAAAGCATTCTCTGATTATTAAAAGTTATTGAAAGTTAACTTATTTGGTAAAAATTCTCATTGTACATCAGAGAAGAATATGTGGAGATAATTACAGATCTATGTCAACACCTTAACATGTGTGAAGAAATTTTTACATGAGTAATAGTTTAGAGAACCATTCTTTAACTTGCTTTTCCTCTTTGATTAGTATATGGATACATTTATTTATTTATGTAGTTTAGAATCATTGGTTAAAAACAAAAATACATGCACACACACACACACACACACACACACACACAAACACACACATTTGCCTCCTTTTTAAATTCATGGGTACAATGAACACGACCCAGAACATTCTTGTTTTGAATTTTACCAGAAAAAAGTTTTTATGCTACATGCGAATTTGAATAAAATCTCTGTCACTGAAAATTGGGAATTAGTGTGGATTACTTTTCACCTATTTTTTTGCAATTCATAAGACTTTATTACACTTGCACTTAACATAGGCAGATGAGTTTACAGTCAATTTCTCCTTTACCATATGAAATATAGCCATTTAGAAAGGGTCTCCTTTTTTTCTTCAGGCACCCTTATGTTGGCAATAGTGTAATCATGGAAAAACATTTCTGTGAAGAATTTTTTAAAAGCACTAAATCACATTAAGAGTAGTAAATCTGTATTGGTTTAGAGATAACACTAAACACTGATTATTTTAAATTGTTCTATAAAAGTAAAATTGGATCCTATGAAAGAAGGAAATCCAGGATCATCAGCGAAATGGTAAACAACTGGCTTAAAAGAAATACTGCAGGATAAATACCTTAAAATATAACTTGTAATGAAGTCACAATAACTTTTAGCAAATATGAAATAAAAGGCAATCTATAGAGATTCCTACGGAGCATACACATCTGCTTTAATGAAAGGGGCTTTTGGTCAGTTTCCCTGAAAATATACTTTAAATTCAGCTCATCACTATTCACACCCAATGACTAGTATATCACAAAATCTTGTCTTAAATATATTATGAAATCCTACACACTCTTGCTCAAGAAATCACATGCAACTTAAATTGGAAAGAATTGAAATTATTAAAACATCAAGTCTTCCATTCCATTTACATGGTGTATTACTGTGTAGCCTGTGCTAGTTTCAAATTTGAAATCCTTCTGCCTCAGTCTCCTGACTGATAGGATTATAGGTTTGCCCACTGCAAAGACTAGAATGTAATTTTCATTAAAACCCTGACAAAGTATTTATAGACATAGCAAAAGTATTCTAAAATTGATATAAAATGACCAATATAATTTTGAATAGAGTTAAAATGAGAGAAATTATTCCATAAACATAATATTAGTAATTATGGGCCAATGTCATTTTGCCATCATTGTTTACTCACTATTTATAAAATGTTCCCAGTACTACATCATAAAGATGTATATTAAGATACTTCTCAAAAACACAGAAATAAAAACAGAGGGTAATGAGGGTATGGATCTCACAATACCTACACCTCAGTCTCTTGAGTGATGAGATGACACAACTCTGTGCCAACTAACAGACATTAACTTAATTTGGTCACTTTATTTTCAACATAAAATTTGATAGAAAATTCTGCACAGATTTAGTTAAATCACATCCAATATCATATAACAGTTTTGAGGAAATTTATATAAGCAAAAATTAAGGTATGATAATCTTAGATATATTTTGTGTAATAATGAATAGTAATATATATTATATGTATAGGTTGATATCAGACCCCACCAAGGACTGTAATGTTTGATGCTCATTAGCATTGTATTCATTTTATAAAGCATTGGTTTTCTTCTTAAGGCATAACAAAATGAAAGGGTTCTTTGTACTTGATAATTACATGTATAGACATTTGAAATCTTTTCTTATGTGTGTGTGTGTGTATGCATGTGCTTGCCACAGTATACAAGTAGTGATCAGAGAACAACTTTTGAGAGGTGGTTATCTCCTTCCATTATGTGGATTTTAGAGATCAAAATCAGGTCATCAGGCTTGGCAGCAATATCGTTTACCCACTGAGACATTTTGCCAGCCCCACGAAAGAGAAACTTATAGGAAGTAAATAAAATATACAACAATCATTGATTAAAGATTTTACTATGTAATATTAGTATAGTAGGGGGTTTAGTGCTCGTAAAACAATCTCTCCTTTCTCTCTGTTTTTGTCTGTCTGTCCTCCCCTTCTTTCCCCTCTCCTCCCCTCCCCTCCTATCCTTTCCTTTCCTTCTCCTTCCCCATGTCCATGTCCATGTCCATGTCCATCTCCATCTTCCTAAATAGAGTCTATTGAACTTTGAGAAATCATTCCCAGTATGCCTAAACCACACATTCTCTACTAATACCTGTTATAATATGTAAGATCAGTGATTTTCAGTAAAAAAAAAAAAAAAAAGTTTGAAGTGTTTAGCAAAAGGAGTATTTCCCCCAAGAAATTTATTGAAAATATTGTTATCTTGGGTTTTTTTCCAGGATTAGATCGTGCACTGCATGTGACCTGCCAACTCCATCATTTCTTCAGTTTCCACTCATGTCATAGTCTGTCGGTATAAATAACACCTCCTGTACCTTGGACACTATACATACAGCATATACTAACACAGGCCCATCCACAATAGTTTTTGCTTTGTTGGCTCATATTGGAGGGGAGTGCATTTGCCATGTATTTAATTTAATATTGTACTTAAAATGTGTACTGAGCCTTGTATGGCGGTGCAGGCTTTATTTCCAGCACTTGGGAGGCAGAGGCAGGTGGATCTTTGTGGGTTTGAGGCCAGCCTGGTCTGCATAGCAAGTTCCAGGACAGCTTGGCTACAGGGAGATTCTGTCTCAAAAAAACAAAACAAAAAAAAAGAAATTCTACTGAGTGTGCATATGAAATTTGTTATTTCCATAATGTATATGTAGATTGAACTGTGAAGGTTTAACATGGAAGTTTATATAATTAATATAAAATAAATGAAGTACAAGTATGATATGACAAATTATAGAAGCAATTGTATACAAAAATGAGATTTCTAATAGTAATAAATAAGTTAGGCTTAGAATAGTCAAGAAAATCTCAGGATTAGAATTCTGAAGTAAAGATACAGTCAAAGTGGTGACATATTCACACAATGGGACTCCCATGCATGTGCTCTTCTCATTTTTAGGGAAGGTGGACATGTAGCTATCATTTCATTGATTAGCATGAAGCAAAGAAGCTCCACTCTCTAGATCACAAAACATGATGGATTGTGGAACTTAGTACTGGAATAAAAATTTCAGAATCACTTGGCACCATCTGACACAGAGCCCCAGCACCTACCTATGTAAATAATAACTGAGCCTTAGATAAAGAAGATTATCATAAGCTGTTGTGTTTTCAAGATATAATGATGGAGGGGGCAGAAATTCACTGAATCACAAGCATTAAAAAGTTGCTTTTAGAAACAGCCAAATAGTGTTTTCTTTTCAATATACACAGATATCCAAGGATCACTAAATACTCAAGGAAATTATCCAACATTGATAGACTATAGAATGAATAAACAAAAAACCAGAGCAACTTTCAAGAAAGAAAATCAAGTCAGGGAATAGAAGCAGTTTCAAAGACACATCATAATTAAAAATATTGTGCTAATAAAAATTACATTGCTTGCATGAATTAAGTAATGATTGACAATTAGGGTTTATAATTGTAATGTATCAGTAAGTTCATTAAAATAATATTTAAATAATGAAAAAATGTAGTAGATTAAAATCTTATTAAGACACGCTGAGAAAGGGCTGGTGTGATGACTCAGCAGTTAAGAGCATTTCATTGCACTACTAGAGCACCCAAGTTCATTTCCAGCACCAAAGTCAGCTCATATTCACCTGTCACTCTAGATCAAGGGAATCCCACACTCCCTTCTGGCCTCTAAGGCACCTGCGCTCATGGGTAATACCCTTCCATATACGTATATTCTAAATAGTAAAAATAAATCATAAAAAGGAATCCCTAACACAAAATGGTGTTAACCTTAATTTGGTTCATGCAGAATGAATACACAAAATATTACAGTATGACCTCAAAATTTGTACAGTTTTATGTGCTAGTTCAAAATAAAACAGAAATAGAAATTATATTATTTTTCTAAATTACATTATTGTTCATTAAAAACATCAGTTGAATAATGAATGACATACAAACACTAAATATTTAATATTTTTGAATGATAACTTTTTTTTAATGTGTGAGTGTATTGCTTGCATGTAGGTGAGTGTACCCGTGTCGTGCAATGCCACGGAGGTCAGAAGAGGGCTTCCGATTCCCCTGGAACTGGAGTTAAGGACGGTTTGTAGCCACCATGTGGGTGCTGGGAATAGAACCCAGGTCCTCTGCAAGAGCAGTCAGTGCTCTTAACCACTGAGCCATCTCTTCAGCCCTGTGAATGATAACTTTTTACATAAGTAGACACCAATGAAATCTCACATTATGTAATAAACCTATGTACTGTCTTCACATTTTCTGTCCTGTTCCACCACACTTAATGTAAAAGCTACTTCCTCATCAATTTTTATTTTGACAGTATAATTCTGCTAAGTACTGATCACATGCTAAAGTGGGTCGCTAAAGCATATGTGTCTTGCTTAACTTAAATGCTTTACCTATTCAGAACTTTTCCATTTCTTATTTCTCCTAATCCTGGTAAAACTCAATTCCCCTTCTATGAGTCTGAAAATTCCATTTAGTGTGGCTGTGTATGTATGTATGTATGTATGTATGTATGTATTCATTGTCAATTTCATTTCATTTACTTCAATGTGCTCTAGGTTTATGAAAGTTTATAAAAGCGACATGAATGCCTTTCTATATTATGACTGAATAATATTGCATTGCATTCATGTAGACTATTACATGTATTCATTCATTCAACATAAAACACTTAGATGGTTCCATATTTTGAATAATAATAACAAAACTGCAGGGAATGTGGGATTGCTCCTATCTCTTCAAGATCTCCTATCTCTTCAAGATTTCTTCTCTCCTATCTCTTCAAGATGCTATTTGATATTTTCATTTGTTTTCTTCGAAATTGGATTAATGGTCACTATATTGTATTATTATTTAAAGTTCTTGGCAGATTCTGGATTTGTAATAATCATTAGAACAGACAGACAGTGAAATCTCAGTATGCTCTGTTTTCACATGTGCCTAATGATTAGTTGAACATATTTTTAATTCATATAAAATAAAGTAATCATGTTTAAGCCATAATCAAGAAATTCATGATAAAATCAAATGAAGAGCGTATCTTCATTGCTGTTGGTGGAAACACAAAACAGGAAAGTAACTAGATCCCATAAAAATGGCATTTGGTATACAATTGCATAGAATTCAATAAAGAAATAAATATTGGTTTGATTGTGTTACCTCCTATCTAAATCTTCATGAAATATTGCTAACATGTAGTATTTGGAGGTTCTAATTAGGAACGTACTGAGTGAAAGAGGGAAGCCCTCTTAGAAGCTTTTATTTTTTTGCATTTTTATTTATTTATTTTTGGTCTTTTTTTGAGACAGGGTCTCCCTGTAGCCCCAGCTGACCTGGAACTTGCTATGTAGACCAGGCTGGCCTCGAACTCAGAGATCCACCTGCCTCTGCCTCCCAAGTGCTGGGATTAAAGGAGTTTTGTATCAAACATTTTCTGTATTGAGGCTTATGGTAATATTGCCTTAAATTAATCACTGGCTATGAATGATAGAAATGTGACAAATCAATTCATTTTTTGTCACTCATTGCGGGACTGGATTTTACCAACACCAAAGTCCATTATTGTGACATCTAAACACCAGTGATATAGAACTTAAAACTCCTGTTTCACAGGGGTCAAAGACTGTTGTCATGAGAAAAAACATAATTGAAGATGATATCAAATACCTCAACAACACTACAAGACTGGCTAACGGTTATATGCCAAGATGTCAAATTCATCTATAATATCAAATAAATTTGACAAAAAGTATTTGAAAATTCATATACTAATATCACATGTATCTTGCCTTCCAATCATCTATGCTCTAATAAAACTAAAGGAGATGCAACATCACAGTGAAAATTACTCTAAGGATGAGATGATTTGGTGAAGGGAAAGCAGAGACACACAAAAAAGGAAAGCTTTTCAGTCTTTTGAAAGATGTACTGTTAAGGTTAAAATACCTTCCGATGAAAGCTATTTTAGAAAGGAAATAGAATTGTAGAAGTGATGGATATTTGTATAGTAATTGATGTATTTTCAACATTCACTATAGATGTTAATTCTGGAAATTCACTTAATTGTGCTCTTTGTATTGATTGGTTCAGCTCAAGGATAAGACATTAGCATGCAAGTAAATACAGATATGTTAGTATCGGAAGATGATATTCATTTTGTCTTTTCTATGTTGAGAATCATTATTTTCCATAAGTCTTCTCCAAACCATTTTCTTGAATTTTGAAAGAATCTGTAAATACCTGCTTGTAGCAAGATGTACAAGTGCATGTACTTGTCAATATACCATAATTAATATATAGCTAGTAATAAAACCATAATATCATACCATTGGAGTATCTACTTTCTGCCTCTTTACATCATGGGATCATCACTCCCAGTCCTGACCATTCTTATCCAGTCTTAGGCTGCCTGTGTGGCATGTCTGTTAGGACTGAGAAATCTTAATTTAAATTCAAAATTCAACAAAGGATTTCAACTTACCTTACAGGATCCAGCTATTTTTTTTTTTTACCATGTCAACATAATTCTAGTTTCTCAACTATAAATACCCAGAATCAAATCTTTTTCTTCTTTATTTCTTTTTAAAATATATTTTATTCATTTCATGTGTAAATGTATTGCTTGCATGTAGGTAGGTGCATCCGTGTCCTGAAATACCCTCGCAGGTCAGAAGAAGGCATCAGATTCCCTGGACCTGAAGTTATAGATGGTGTTAACTGCCATGTGGGTGCTGGGAATCAAACATTCTGCAAGCCTCTTCTTTATATTTTTCACTTCTAGCCAGTGTTACTGACTCCCTATCCACATAAACAAATTTCCTGGAAAATTCCTTTGAAAAAAGTGAAGAATCTGACCTTTATTCTCTGTGTTTCCAGAAATGTCTCGTCTAAATCCTATGCATCTTTTCTCCTAATGCTATATTTCCACCGTGCTGATCATCTTAGCTGCACTCTAGCCTGACTACACTGCCCACAATCATCTGAAGTATTTCAATATTCTGCACAAGACACCTCAGTGTAATCCCAATTTAATTGGAAAGAACAAAAAAGAAAAGTTGAAGCTTATGCTATTCACCGAAGTGCTAAGCTAATTCTCCACAAAATTTTATATGGATGTGAAAACTGGCTGAGGTGTTAAAATGAGTGTTTTAATTATTTAATTTTGGGAAGACTCAACAATGTTCATTTCAAATAACCCCTCAAAGTGGTAATTCAAATTCATAAAAAGACATACCACCCACTTATTTTCTTACCTTGATAATTATATTTCTGATATTTTAGGATAAATTGTTTTCTCTCCAATCCAAATCTGATGACCTCTCTCCTTAAACAAATAATCCCATTACAGACTAAAAGCCTCTGCATTAGCAACACACTCTGAATGGCAGGGAAAGGAAAATCCTATAACCATGGTCACCTTCCTCAGGTCTCTCTGGATAAGTCGATTTCCCAAACTTATATCTTGACCAACTTGTGCAGGGTGAGTAAAGCTTTCTTATCTCTTCAAAACTTCCGTCTTTTTATTATGTTCCTTCCATTGCTCTTTCAAACTTATAAAATTACACAAAATGTAATGATTCATAATATGTTCTTTTAGTTTTTCCTCAATTTTTAATGTATTGATGCCTCATTTTTTTCAGATATCTAAAGCTTTCATTCCAGAGTTACTTTACCTCCTTTGTTAGGATTATTCCTTCGTAGATTTTTAGGTATTTTGAATGGAGTGTTTCCATGATCTCTTTCTCAACATGTAGTTCATGTTGAACTCCATTAGCATACAGAAAGGCTATGAATTTTTGAAAGTTGATTTTTTATCTTGTCACTATGCTGAATGTGTTTTCTGATGAGATTTTTTCCCAATATTTATAGTAAAATATTATCTGCAAAATTAGATAATTTGAATTATTTTCTTATTAGTACCACTTTTAATTGCCTTTTCTCTTCTTATTGCTCTACATAGCACACTAAGCACTGTATAGAAAAGGGGGTAGATAACTGACAGTTGTGGCTTTTTTTTTTAAACCTATGTGTTGGCTTACACATACGTATGTGTGTCCTTGAGTGCAGGTGCTTATACAGCAGGAAGACCTTGGAATTCTGGAACTGGAATTATGAAAAGCTGATAGCCACGTAATGTGGGTTTTTGTCACTGAACACAGGTCCTCAGCAAGAGAATTACAAGCTCAGAACTGTTGAGCCATTTCTCCAGCCCCTATAGGCAGTACATCTCCAAGATTAAAATAACTTTTTCAGGCAGTATTTAATGTAGTTCAATTTGAACTCCAACTCACCATAGATTCAAAGCTAGTCCTGAATTCCTGATCATTCTGCTATAACTTCCCAAGTAGTTGGAATTACAGTGTGTACCCTCAACCCTGGCTTTAAGTTTTCTTTTCCCTACATTTCTTACTTAAATAAGTAATTAAACTTTGTCTTCTTGATCTTACTTATTTTAGTTTACAATTTTCACCTAAGATTATAATATTTGAGCAATAATTTAAATTTATTTTCCATTAAGTTTCTGCTTCAAACTGGTTGCAGTCACTTCAGAAAGCAGTATAACTTTATAAATCTAAGTTCATACTTAATAACTTTAGGAAAACTGTGGATTAAAAATAAGAAAATACTCTCTAATTAATTGAAAGTGAATTTCTTCAGCATATAAAATTGTATCCATTATATTTTATTAAAATAAGAAATTTCAATGAACTTAACGTATGAAAAGATTATATTTGAATCATACAGTATTACAAAAATCTGCATCTCTTTATTAAGTTTGCATATTAAATCCTATAATATTAAAATTTCCATATATGTATTGGTAGGTCTGCCCTGCAGTTACAGTCTTTGAAACCACACTGAAAGTCCAGAGCATGGAATCACTGAAGAATATGAGAATTCCAACTGTGCGATTATTTCCAAATTGTACTTAGTCATCATCTTCCTCAATTAGGCAAAATGGTGAAAATTTCTAAAATGAAGTTTCCGTGAAATGTTCAATTTAAGAAATGCTATAATTTTGAAATGAAAACTATTTTCCTTAGGTTTAGGGTTAAATAGAATTTCTTCCATAATCTTACATCTTCTCTCTATATAAGATAGAATACATATCAATTTGGGCTAAGATTTAAAAGACTTGTAAGTGTGCTTCCAGCTGGTTAAATATTTCATAAATCAAATGTAACCTGATAATATTTTATACGCTCTTTTTTATACATAATTAGAATTTTAAATTTTACTTTGGAAACTGAAATAATTCACACTGGTCTTCAAGGTTATCATTTTCTCCTTATTATGTGCCTAATGAGGTACATGAAACACACTACCTGGTGAGTAGTTTTGCCATAGATGTCATGTACACACCAGCCCCATTGGAAAAGTAAACATAATTTCTTACTGTATTCCAAATGTACATCCTCATATATAAAAATAAGTGTACTTTCACCCCCATCAGAGACTCTTCTTATTGTAACAGATGGGGACTATTACAGAGTTTCAGAACTGGCCAAATTTCAAACGAATGTCTCTGGGTTTAACGCTAAGTGACACATCTTCAGAGCAACCACTACACATATGATGATTGCATCTCTATACTCTTCACTGGAAAAGTTTCCTTATGCAGCAGATGGTGATTAACACAGAACCCACAACTGGCCGATGTGCAGAGAACAAGAGCCTTTAGACCGCTTATCTCAGAATAGGACACCTATTTCTAACCTCTGTCTCCCAAGGCTTAGGGAATCACTTCAGATGAAGAGGGAGAAAGATTGTAAGAGCAAAAAGGAGTGAAATAACACAAGGAAGCAGAGTCTTCCAGACAGTTTTCCATTACTCATATGAGCTCACAGAAATGGTGCAGAATGCATAAGTCCTATGGAAGCTCAAACCAGGCAAAATCCTGGTTTAGACACAGGCAAATGGGTGACAAATTTCAACCCAGTCTAAGGAACTGTTGACAATTGATGTTTGCTGGGAGGGAAAAGACAGTGTCGTACAATGGTGGGACTCTTGGTGGGCCCAGTGGATAGACCCACACTGAAGGACATACATCAGACTCTACATTAAATTGGGTAGGCCACAGTGAGAGGAAGTGTGAATAAGGAAGGGGATCTTAATATAGTCAAACCATATTGTATGAAAGTTGCAAAAATTCAATAAAAAGTAAATTGAAAAAAAAATCTAGAGACATTTGCAACATCTTTTTTATACAAAATATTAAGTTCAAAAAGGTCAAGATATTGGCATCAATTTTGTTCACATTTCAGTATATTTGAAAAATTAGATAAATTGAACTCATCTCAGCAGTTTTTATGATATTTAGTATTTCAGATAAACATTGAAGAAGCATGTATATAATGTCCTCATTTCATGATAAGTTTAAGACAGGATAAAGACTCAGTCAGTGAATTGCAGAAGCTTATTTAGGGTTGGAGTTTACTGACAGTAAAATGCATGCTAACAATTAAACCAACCAAAAGTTGATTTTTACTTCTGAGTGTTGGCATCAGCAATTAGACATAGATACATGTAATTAACAAAGAAGAAAATAAATTATGTATTATCTATATTCTTTTAAAATATACATTTATTATTTTGTGCATATGAGTGTATTGCGAGAGGAAGACATCAGATTCCCTGGAACTGGATTATGGATGATTGTTAGCTGTCATGTGGGTGCTGGGAATCAAACCCCGGTCTTCTGAAAGAGCAGTCAGTGCTCTTAGCAATTGAACCATCTCCCCAACCTTAATACTATGTTCTTATGAATTAACCTAATTGAAAAATACAGTGAGGGCAAAAGCTAATCGCTAAAATGTTCAAGAATATACAGACCTGTTTTTCCATATGTGAACTTGAATCTATGTTTTACCAAATGCTACAAAGTTATTGAACATGAGACCCTATATTAAACATAGGAAAAATAAGGATACATTTGAGTAAATTACTACAAAATCAGAACAGAAATGCAGAACATAGTATTAAGGTTGG
>NW_008337804.1:613818-668569 GCF_000622305.1 Nannospalax galili | reverse complement strand
TATATATATATGATAGTCTCGTTTCCAAACATACCACAGCAGGGTTCCTGGGTTTTGGGGATGAAGGACTACTTAATGGGGGTGGCACCCCCTTTCATGATTGCAATGATGTAACATTGTCAAGATTTATTGAAAATCTCCAGATTTAGCTATCACACAGAGTCCTGTGTAAAATAAACAATGGAACTGTATACTGTGGCACAAGATTAAATGTTAAACACCAAATTCAAGCAGAAATAATAAAATCAGAGAAAGACAAAATGTCAGAATATAAACAAAGGCAGGACATACAATAACAATATAAATGGAAATCAGAAAAATGTAGCATTTGCCTTAACTTTTCAAATAAGAGTAAATATCAAACTTATGCTCCATATACTCTGCTAATGAAATATTTAACAAAGTTAAAAAAGAATATTGTTAAGTGAGATGTAACTGGTGGTACCCTCATAATAATATGGACTCCCAGTTCAAGGGGGATGATCTGAATGGAATGTGCTGCATCAGGTGCTCACTTACTGTTGAAAATTAATGCATCTTCCCCAAAACTTGCACTGGAGAAGTTTCCTTATGCAGCAGGTGCTGATTAACACAGAAACTTATGGCTTTCTAGTGTTCAGGAAGGAAGGTGCTACAGAGTACTTATCTTTGAGTGGGACACCTCTGTCAGACTTCTGGAGCTCAGTGCTTGGAAATCATTGCAGAAGAGGAGGTGGAAAGATTGTAAGAGCCAGAGGTGGTTACAGCAATAATGACAGCATGCACAAGTCCTATGCAAGCGCCAGTGGATAAACCCAAACTGGCAGTCATTTGGGGATTCAAGTTTGACTCTATATGTTTTATTATACAGACAGAGTATATTGAATTGGGTAGGGGCAATGTGGGTAGGTGTGGATGGGAGAGGGTATATAAATGTCATCAAATTGTAGTTTATGGAAATCACAAAAATTCAATAAAAATGCTAAAAATAGGAATACTGGCATGATTTTGCTTTCATAAAAACACCTGTATTAGTCACCTTTCCATTGCTGTGATAGAAACAGTGACACAAGCAATTTATAGAAGGAAGAGTTTATTTGAGCTTTCAGTTCCAGGGGAATTATAGTACATCATGGCAGGGAGGCATGGTGGCTGGAGATGGCTGGAGCAGGAGCAGCAGAAGCTAAGCTCTCACATCCTCACACAGGGACAGGAAGCAAAGTGATCTGGCAAGGCTTAAGAATTCTTTAAGTCCAACCCCAGTGACATGCTTCCTCTGGGATAGCCACACCTTCTAAAACCTCCCAAAACAGTACCATCATCTGGAGACAAAATGTCCAAATACTAGGAGCCTATAGGGGACATTTTCACTCAAACCATCACATTCAAACCCTGGCCCCCATAGGCTCATGACAATATAGAATGCAAAATGTCCACCTTTAAAATTCCCCATATTCTTTATCAGTCTCAATACTATTTAAAAGTCCACAGTCCAAAGTCTCTTCTGAGAGAGACTTAACTGTAAGCCTCTATAAAATCAAGATAAATTACATACTTCCAACACAGAGTAGAACTGAATACACATTAACATACCAAAAGGGAGGAATGGAGGCATCGTAAGGAAATTTCAGAGGAAACAAGACCGAAAATCAGCAGGGCAAACACCAAATCCAGTAGCTCCACATCCAACTTCTGGGACTTTACTTACAAAGGGCTTAGATGGCTCAACCTCTCTAGCTTTGCTGCATGCAACACACATGTCTCTCTTTTGCTGGTACCACTCCCTGTGTGCAGATCTTCTTGGCAGATGCCTTAAAGCTCTGGCATCATGAACTTCTTGGGGTCTCCACTGCCAACCAGGCTTCACCTTCACAGCTTCACACAATGGCCTATCAGGGCCTTCTCTAGGCATGGGTACCCCTGCTACATGCTGCCTGGCCTCAGCGGCTCTCTGAAACCACAGAGGAAGAACTGATGACCCCTTCACTCTCATCTTTCATGCCTCTAAAGCCAACATCAGGTGAACAACAATGCAAAGTTTGACTGCAAGTTTGGGATGGACTCCATCCTGCTTTATACATTTTAGAAGCTTTTCTCTTCAGTGGTCCCTGCAGCATTTTCCTTTCACAAATTGGAGACCTAACTGGGTGTGGTGTTGCCTGGGAGGCACTCTCTCCATTCTTTAAATCCTAATCTCTAGGTCCCTCCTTAATGACTTTAATCTCCTTAATCATTTTAATCTCCTTATCATTGGGATCCTCTCCATCACATGCCAGACCACCAACATTAATCTTCCTAGTGCTCTTTTTTAATCCATTCTGTACATTCTCTATTTTTTTCTACCCCATTTGCTCTTTTTCACTGTAAATTTGTATAGTATTCGCTAATTAGGCACGCCATTTAGTCTGCCTTGAGATTTCTTCTGCCAGAGAAAGTCGTCCATTGCTTTTCAACTTAGCATCAGACAAGCTTTTTGGTTGAGGGCAGACTCCAGCCAGACACTTTGCCAAAATATCCCAAGTGCTGCTTAAGTCCTTATTTCCCTCTGGAACTACGTTGCTCCAGCACTACTTTCTTCCAGTCCCCTACTAGAACCTCCTGTTAAGCTATGCTTACAGCAATCAACTACTTTTTTTAGACAAAGTTTTCAAAGTCTTCTACATTTCTTCAAAACTCCACATGGTCAGGTTGTTCACAACCAACAGCTCACTCTCTGGTACCAATTACTGTATTAGTCACTTTTCTGTTGCTGTGATAGAAACACAGACCCAAGCAATTTATAAAAGGAAGAGTTAATTTGAGTTTACAGTTCCAGGGGAAATTACAGTTTGTCATGGTAGGGAGGCATGGTGGCTGGTGGTGGCTGTAGCAGGAACATCAGAAGCTAAGGTCTCACATCTCCACACAGGCACAGGAAGCAAGGAGAGCAAGTGGAGATCCGACAAGGCTTAAGAATTCTTTAAGTCCACCCCCAGGGACATGCTTCCTCCAGGATAGCCACACCTTCTAAGACCTCCCAAAACAGCACCATCATCTAGGGACAAAATGTCCAAATACTTGGAGCCTTTCTATGTACTTCTTCTCTTGAAAATTTTAAATTAGAAATTTGCAACATTTGAGATATTCTCAAAATTGAAACCTATTCCTACTGTAGATAATCTAACTTTCACATTGGAAGTAAGATGAATCAGAGATTAAAGTTCATAAGCCAATTTCATAGAACTCGTACATCATTTTGCATTTTAAAATTATTCTTATTTTTGCATTTCCATGTTCTCATGTACAATGGAAAGAAATAATCACGTAGTTAAGTCTTCTCTCAATACTGTGCCCATTGCCAGCTACTGACAATATACAAGCATCTGATAATCACACATTCTTGGCTTCACAGTCACACAGAATTCTACTTACCCATCACGTATGACATTTGAGAGAAAATACATATACATTTTCTGCCTTGTTACTGTGAAAACCCCAAGTGTTTTTATGCCTTGTTATTGTGAAAACCCCAAGTGTTAGCACACTTTAAGAGTCAGACTATACATAATTGTAGTTGTCAGATTACTTACTTAGATTCATTTAAAATTATTAATACATTCAATATTTATAGCACATTTATGCAACACCCCCTCTTCCCTTCCGTCTTCTTCCCATCTTCTTATCTTACTTCCTTGTAACAGTGATATTTCCTCTTTCAACTTTGTGTTTAACTAGGTCAGACAAATTGTCTCAGATCCTTTCCATTAAAATTATCTCTCTGGAGGTATCCGATATGCAGTGTAACAGGAATATGAACATATCACACACACACACACACACACACACACATGCACACACATGGGAGGGGAGGAGAGAGGAGAGAGAGAGAGAGAGAGAGAGAGAGAGAGAGAGAGAGAATATGATTTTACTACAAGACATTGACCTACATTCTGTTTTCATAGTTCTTAACTAAACAGCAGGTTGAAAATATATAACAGTTAACAGCCAATGTTTAGACTCAAATTTATCACTTGTCCTTGAATTCTATCTTCACTGTTTTTAACTCATTTGACCTATGGTAAAGTCACTAGAGATTATAATCTCAGTTTTCTTCTAAATATAGAATACCTTTAAATTCTGTGGCCATGTTCTATTGAGTCAATCCTTTCAATAATACTTAACATAGTACCTAAAGTGCAATCAATGTTTAGAAAAGCTGGTTGTTCCTAATGATGTTGCTAGTGTGATTGCGGGTATTTTGTTTCACCAGGAGAGAACATGAGCACTTTTGAAAATCATGATCACTTTAAAAGGTTATCAACATAAAATTCAGGTGGAATGAATATAATTTAAGAGCAATTTTACTTGCAAGGGATATGGTGAGCTCTAGAAGATAAGAGCAACAGCAAGGTCTAAGAATTTCAGCTTTGCAGTTGCAAGAAACTGGGTCCAACAAATTTGGAAGTGACCTTGGAGGTACTTTATTCCAACATAAGCCACCAAATTTATCATTTTCTGGACAATGTGTTAATTTTTGCATCATGAAACCTGATTACAGAGCTTATGTGATCTCCTGATCTGGAGACCTGAACGCTAAAAAATAGGTTTTATCATAAAAATAAAATAATTATTTCTTTAAGATATGCTATATAAATATTCATATGCTAAATGATAAATGTATTGATTTAACACATGCCAATTTTAGTATCTTATACCAGAGAAAGGATAACTTGTAAAATATTCGTGAAATCATTTTCAGAGAATACTGCAAAGCTTTTATTCAGTTATTAACTTATCTCAAAGGCATATTTTATGTGAGGAAAGTTGAAGCACAGTCATATTATAATAGTGGTCCACCTATTATACATTTATATCTACACTTAGAACCTACTGAGCCTATTTTATCCTTCTTGAAGGAAATGAGTTAGATGGCTGAGAATGTAGCTCAATGATAGGTAATTTGCTTTGCACATGATCCTCTTTTTAATCGCCAGGACTTGATAAAACTCATTCTTTCACTCATTTACTCGATCACTCACCCAACACTAGAAGAACGTCTAGAACACTTTAAACTCCAACAACAATTTAAGATCAATGAAATTAAGCAAATTTTATAATTTTACTTACAAATGACATGAACTCTAAATGATATGTATGGTAGATATGGAGATGCCAACTCAGAGACTGATTGACTGTTATGGCCTGCTACATCATGACACAGCTCTCTGACCAATTATGCTCTCCCTGGAGAAGCCTGGATATTAGTGAATGAAGGATTAGGAGGATAAACAGATTGGCCACTTCAGCCCAGCATATACAGTCTAAAGACAGTGTAAAGAAAGCTCTCTCCACATCTATCAACTGCCAAACCACCTTCAGGAAAATACACATTCTCCCTAATCTGGGCTTGATTCACTGTTATAGACATCTTATAGTTCTAACAGCATCTGTGTATTGACCACTGCATTAAAAGTGCCAGATGTGGTGGCACACGCCTTTAATTCCCATACTTGGTATGCAAGCGGATATCTATGAGTTCATGGCCAGCCTGATCTACATAGTGTATTCCAGGTCAGCTGGGGCTACAGAGAGACCCTGTCTCAAAAAGACAATAAACAAATAAATAAACAGATAAGTAAATAAATACATAAATAAATAAATAAAATATAAGAATGAATATTTGGGGCAATAAATTTCAGAAGCACAAAAACAGCGAAGTATTTGATTGAGCAGGCAATGCAATAGAATACGCATTTGTGTGAAAGACTGAGTACCCCCACATGCTCAGTGATATGAAATGCTATCATTTTAGGTTTCAAATACAACGGTAGCAAAAAGTTCCCTGAAGTGGGAACAAACTGCTCTTTAAAATAACTTGCCTGATGGGGCTGGAGAGATGGTTCAGCGGTTAAGAATACTGGTTGTTATTGCAGAAGACCAGGGTTCGAATCCTAGCACCCACATGGCAGCTAACAACTGTAACTCCAGTACCATGGGATCACACAGACTTTTCTGACCTCCATGGGCATTGCACGACATGGGTGCACTTACCTACATGCAGACAATACATACGTACACATAAAATAAAAATAATAAAAAAAATGTTTAAAAGTAAACTGCCTGAAAATTCCTCCATAATATAGAGGTGGGAAGTCCGGTGTACAATTTATAGTAAGTCTCAGTAGGAAAATAATGATGAAATTCTCAGTTTTTCTTGTTAAGGTAATGCAAGAGGTGGTGTAGAATTGTATGTCCTTTAATTTTTAAATAATATGTTGCTATAAATTGCATTTTAATGAAAGAATGATTGACCAATCAATACTGACTGAACCATGATGTCAAGTGACCAGAAGTACTGAAATAAATTGCAATGTTATGCTCCTTAGCAACAATGTGTCATAGGTAAGGTGCTATATTTGAGATGGATTAAAGTTCTCTCTGGAGTTTCTTATCCAGCTTGGTTGAGTTTTTCTAGAATTTAAACTAGAGTGGAATTATTCTATTTGCCCAATTCTACTGCCTGTCCATTTTTATTAGTATTAATCTCTAATACAAACTTTGATTCTTAATCTTCATTTGTTCTGTAGATGCATATTATTGCAAGAAGATACATAAAAAAATTTCATTTTAAAGACCCTGACAGTAAAAAATTTTCACTTCCATTTTCCATTTTCCCATAATTGAATACTCCCACCATATTCACATGCTTCAAACACTTGAAAAACTGAGAATATTGAATTATTATGTCTAGGTTTATGCACGATGGTAGAAGGGACATATGAATTAAAGCAAGATTTAAATATGATGTATTACACAAGCACAGTATGATTCAGTACAAGAAATATAATAACATGACCAGTCCATCATAGTGGGGAAAGCAAACTTTCCTCAATGAAGGAGGAATGGTGAAAGCATATTTTAAGTGGTTCAGAGCAAAAGAACAATTCTAGGAAGTGTTGAAAGGATATAGCCCTGTCTGATGACAGTACAAGGGATTATGTTTGAAACATATAGCTAAACCACAGCACTCACTCCAGAGGCAGACCTGTGCCTATCTCTGTAAGACTGAGGCCAATTTTGTCTACATAGTGAGTTCAACATCAGCTGGAGTTACAGGGAGATCTTGTCTCACAAAAAAATCAAACAATCAAACAGAAAAAAGAAACCTATGTTACATGTGCCAACACTCCAACCATTGCTTTAATAAACAGATGATTTTTACTAAACAATAAATAGTAAAAGCAATTATAAAATTATAAATAATTATCAGTTCTGGTATTTCATATTTTATAAGCATAAGTAGTCATAATGGTGAATATTCTTATCATATCATTGGAAAGTATAACCCATTTTGCTAAAAGGATGGAAGTGTAAGACAAATATCACAGCATGTTATTTTCCTTGACTACCAATTTTATTCTTTTGGTGACATATTGTCATATTGTTTCCTGTTTAAAAAAAAGATATTATACAAAGAAACCAATGATTTTTCTTTTTGGGCTGGAGAGATGGCTCAGCAGTTAAGAACACTGGCTATTCTTGCAGAAGACCCGGGTTTGAATTCCAGAACCCACACAGCAGCTAACACCTGCCTGTAACTCCAGTTCCAGGGGATCCAAAAGCCTCTTCTGTCCTCTGCGGGCATTGCACGGCATGGGTGCACTTACCTACATGCAGGCAATGCATGCATACACATAAAATAAAATTTAAAATTTAAAATATATTTTTATTTACTTTATGGGTATGAGTGTATAGCCTACTTGTGTGTAAGTATACCCATGTTGTTCAATGCCTGTGTTGATCAGAAGAGGATGTTGGATTCCCCTGGAACTGGACCTTAAATGACTCTCAGGCACCATATGGGTGCTGGGAATTGAACACGGATCCTCTCCAAGAGGATCTCCAACCCTGAGAAATGATTTTTGTGAAAGTATTTTATATATAAAAATATGACCACACTGTCACCTGTACTAGAGAGTAGGAATTCAGCATTTGATAAGTCAAATATATAATTGTTCATTTAAACTTACACAGAATCAATAACATCAGTGCAGTAATAGGAATTATATGGTGTACTGATAGGAGATATTTCTGTACTATAATTTTCACTTGAGAGAATTCAGTCAGAAAAGGAAAAGCCATCAGATAAGAAATAGGAAAAAAGTTTGGACATGCTCAGAACATTGAATAAAAAGAGAATGCACTGGGTCTATAGCTCTAGTTATGACATTCTAGCAAGTGCAAATTGTCCACCCCTCACACCATAAACTGTATAAACAGAGGACCAGAAATGGAAGAAAATCTCACGATTTGGCTAGTGAATTTTCTAAGTAGAACAGGACATATATATGGCATGTGAAAATACTTCAAAAGATGATTAGACATAAAGGCCATAGTAGGAAGCTAGTGTTTACTTCCCTCTTGAACTTGTTTTCATACATGTCTGTTTTCCATAACTCACTAGAACTTGGGGAAAGGATGACTATAGAAAGGAGTCAGCTAAGTTTTTACAATTTCTCTCTCAGTGAAATGTAAATCTCATAAAGTTGTAGAGTAGGTGCATTTAACACAAAACCCAGTGAGCTGTGAAGTGTCCAAGAATGTCAAAATAAGAAGCATTCCATCCAAGAACTCTGGCCAAAGAACGTCCATTTTATTCTATCTCAAGATAGCCCTTTGGTATTTTTGTGACCCCTCACCTGCTATCTCAAAAGGAAAATAACTAGACTCCTGTTTCACAGACAGCACAGTTGCAAGGGACAGTCCAAAGACAACTAGAGCCCAAGAGAAGTAAAGGTATATGCTCCTTTTTCTCACCCAAATGTGCAGCTGGAGATATGTGTTCTTAGCTACATTTTAAGCTATATAGGATGAATTTTCTTACTTCTATACTTGAACATGACATCAAATCAATAGTATCTGTGAAAGATCTTGTCAAAACTCCCAAACTGAGATTTAAAAGGAATAAAGTGCAATTGAATTAAAATATATTTACATTTGTGCTGTGCTTATTTAAGAACATGCCATTGTTTGCTTATATGACCATTATCTGAGTTATGTTACTTATTAACATTTCTGTGAAGAAGACTCAGACAATAAAGGAAGAAAAAAATTAATTTTTTTTCCAAAGTAACACGAAAAAGCCTTAACCATGGGACTTTGTAGATTTTTGTCTCAATGGCAAGCTCATATTATCCTCCAGCTTGTATTTAAAGCTCACAAAGCAATTTACTGAAGTGTGTTCTACTTTGTACAATATATAGGAATGGGTGTAGATTGTGATTGTGGAGATTTCACATTGTAGATTAACAGCTGACCTATTCTTATAAAGACATATCTGTCTTACAAACATTAGATTCTATTATGACAGATGGTTTTAAGAGAAATGATGTGAGATTTTCAAACATAATCATCTTGGATATTTTTAGAGCATTATACTTATCTATGGCAATGTCCAAATTGCAAGGCATTTAAAGGAAAACTCTATCACCTTTCAATGTAGGTGGACGAAGGCGGGGCCAGGCAGGGATACTTTCATTCTCACAATACTCATATTTAACATTCTTCTTCATGGTGATATGTAAGTACCTACCATTCTGTTCCTCAAATGGGACTATAGGACTCCTTTGTTTTCTGTGCCTTTAAAACATAAATATAGCATATTTTTCATGCTTCAAGATTTATGGTCAAAGTGTATAACCCTAATTACTGATTTTTAAATCCCTTCTCCTGAGACAAACAGCATGTAAACATGTGAAGAAGGAAACAGAATGCTAACTTGCTAACTCTTTGAAATGTGTCATCATTAAAAGAATTAATAGGAAAACCCCTATTTGTGACACTATAGAAAGTATGTAGTATTTGGTCATTTATCAAGTATTGATGCATATATAACTTTTGTATTTTTATTTTTGAAAAAAAATCCTTGTTACTTTCATTAGAATCTGAGCATATTTCAACTTATGTGACATGTATAGTGTAATTTCCTTTCTCTCTACTGTGATCTGTTCCCTGTTGTCTTCCCAAAATGCCTCAGCCCTAAACTGGAACCTTACAGTATAAAGATTTAGGCAGACTTTGAGGCCTCATAAGAAATAAAGTACACAAGGTTAATTTTCTCACTCTTTTTCAAACTTTTTATTGGCTAACTCAATCAATGATTCTCATTCTGATATACAGATTCAAACACTCATAATTTCTTATTATTTCCTACCATAGTTTATTCAATACTGAGAAATAAAGTCACTATTTCCAAGCAGAACAGAACTACCTTGAGTCAAATAGAATAACCTAGATTCCTTCAACTTTTCAGGGTTAGATCATTATATTATTCTAAATGACATGAGTTGAAATAAAAATGTATTTTCAATAGTGCATTTTTAAAGCACAATTTGGAAACAGATTTAACACAGTGGTGAATTTATATAAATGGCTTTATGAAGACATGCATAATTAATCTATTTTGTAGTATGACATTCATATCTACTTAGGGAAAATATGAATAAATAAAAATAAACCCCAATTAAAACTATTAATCATCATATCTAATTTGTCATTAATTTTCTTTTGATCAAAACATCTAACTCAGGGCTGGAGAGATGGCTCAGCGGTTAAGAACACTGACTGTTCTTGCAGAAGACCCAGGTTTGAATCTCAGAACCCACATGGCAGCTCACAATTGTCTGTAACTCCGTTTCAGGGGATCTGACAGCCTCTTCTGTCCTCCACAGGCATGCATGACACAGGTGCACTTATGTACATGCAGGCAATACATGCATACACATAAAATAAGAATAATAAATAAAATATTAAAAAAAAACAAACATCAAACTCAAACTTTGATTTCAACTATTATTTTGATGATTCTCTTTAGCTCTTTCATTCTTATTAATGGTAGATGATTTATCCAAATAAGAATGTAACTCTATATTGCATAGATTTCCAGGCATAGAAAAGATTCTGTGTATGATCCTTAGACTGTAAGAAAGAAAAACTTACTTTCTAAATTTAAAAAAAAATTCAATTCTAAATTCAATTATTCTTAAAGAGACTAAGGCCATGGCCATAGCTTTCCCATCCCAGTGCATGGAAAGAAAAAATAAAATTAAGTAAAATATGGAGCTCCCCAAACAGACACATTGAACACCGGCATGAGTTAATACACACATGATGGATTATTTAACTCACTTTGAACTCCATGGGAGCGTACTATTTTCCAGGTTTCTGATGTCACTTCTTTGACGTCCACTTGGTAGTGGTGAATAGGCACACCTCCATGGGAATCCGGTTTGTTGAAAGATATTTTAGCTGTGGTCTGTGACAATTCTAAAATCTTCACTCCATGGGGACTGGATGGCACATCTACAAAAAGCAAAATAAAAAATAACCCAAACAATGTGAATGGATATTAAGTCTTACATTGCTATGGGAATTAGAAATGAAGGAAAATTATTATGTATATCACTTAATCTGTTTCAATTAAAAACCTTACAGAAAGAGATAAATAATTCTTCAATTTGTAAGATAAGTGAGAGCCAGTTTTTATTAACACAGTAAATAACAGTAAAATATTCAACACATATATCACAAATCATTATTTTATTTAATTCTGAAATTTTTATGAAATGTTAAATATTTTATTGAAGGGAAAGAAAACAAGTTCATGTGTGTGTGCTTGCACATGTATGTTTGACAGAAGGGACAAATAGAGGTAGCACTATAGAAAGGGTATTTTATGTAAAAAATCAATAAAACAACTTCTTAAAAAAGAACTAGTAAACTATTATTCAGGAATGATCATACATATATTTTGGTAAAATATGTTTTCTTTTTGTTCCTACAACTTTATGATTACTGTGGGCCAGGGGGCATAGGTCTGTAATCTCAACTGATTGGGAGGCTGAAACAGGCAGATGACAACTTCAAGGCCATCCTGTGTTGTCTGAAATTTAGAGGCCAAACTGGGACACTAAGTAAGACTTTATTTCATATGAAAAATACAAAGTGGGCTGTAGTAGTGTTTACTTTACATGTAAAGACTTTGGCTTTAATCTCTAGTATGGCATAAAAGTAATAATTATATACATATATATGGATAATTTTTGGTAACTTAAGTTTAGAGAAAATTTTAGTATTTTGACAGAAGTATTACAGAACTCTACCAACTCAAACATTTTTTAATTAATTGAAATAAAACTTTAGTAGAGATAATCATTTTGTTTTGCTTAATATATTTATTCATTTTATTTTATGTGTATTCCTGTATTGCCTGCATGTCTGTACGTACACCTGTGTTGTGCAATGCCCTTGGAGTACAGAAGAGGGAGACAGATCCACTGGAACTGGAGTTACTTCTGGTTGTTACTCACCATAGGGGTGTTGAAATTGAAACCTGGATCTTCTTCAAGAACAGCCAACACTTTTAACTGCTGAGCCATCTCTCCAGCCCCAAGATACTATTTTCAATCTATTATTTATTTATTTATTTATTTATTTATTTATTTATTATTTATTATTTAATGTTATTTTCATTTGTTTGTTTCTTTTTTGAGTCAGTGTCTGTCTGTAGCCCCAGCTGGCCTGGAACTTGCTCTCTAGATCAAGCTGGGCTCAGCCTCACAAAGGTCTGCTGCTACTGTCTCCCAGATGCTAGATCTAAAGGTATGCACTAGCTTGCTCAGCTTAATGCCTCCCCACCCTTTTTAAAGGCAGTTAGAAAATTATTTTAAATTTATAATTATACAGACTCATAATTACATTCTTTAAAACTCAAAATATAGTCTAAGAAATTTTTATTTTAATTTATAATCTACAAAAAAATATTTAGGATAATTATTTTTAAGTCTGAACAAATCAGAGAAGAAAATCAAAAAGAAAAATTATCTGCAAAGAACTTATGAAAATGGTTTTAATGAAACTTCAAAATATATAACATTAAATTTTAAGGCAACTGCACTCTCAATCTCTTTTTTATATGCTTTATGAAATAATATTTGGAAAAGGAAGCAAATATAGACATTTTCATAAAATGAATATATACATATGTGCATATGTATAATGTGTATATACAAATTACTATCATTGTATCAATTAAGCATTCATTAAAAAGCCTCGTTTGGTTTTTTAATGTTCCCCTGCTTTTTACAGTTAAAACCAGTACTGTATATCACTTAAAAATATGCTTTATAAATGGTACTGAGCAAGAGCCAGGGTGACATGTTTATGGTTTTTTTGGTGTGAATTCTGTGATGAAATATAGCAATGTAGATTTAAACTTTAATTACCAAGTATAAATTACTTAGAGATGCTTGGAGATACACTGTGTCCTAACTGTAAGTTTAAAATATAAATGTGTAGAAAACTGATGCAGCTAAAGTTCGTACTGCTATTAAAATCTTATTGAGAAATGTAAATCTCAAGCTATTTAAATAATGTATTCTGCATTCATACATAAATACTCTCTCAGTTTTATGTTTTTTTTTTAAATATTTGCATTGATCTGTAGGTCATTTTATCTGTAGTTTACATTACAAAATTCATCTGGATTCGATATTAAAATTTCTTCTGTAAGTTTTAATCAAAATAGTAGCAAAAATAACAAAGATACTTCATACTAAGACTGACAATCCTCCAGTCCACTGTATCTGTTCATATGATCTAAGTTGGACATCACCACAATAGTGTTTTAATTTTGAAGACCTGTCCCAAGTAAAGATAGCATATTCTGAGTTCAAGGGGAGAACTAGCCTCCTGGGATCTTACATTTGATGTAACAAGTACACAATCCTTTGTTTTTACTTTGTCTGTAATAGATATACACTATTCACCAAGAAGTGTACCCCGAGAGAGTGCACCTAGGGAAACAAAGCCTTCCCTTTGGGGGGGAGAATTTTTATTTTATATGTATAAGAGATTTGCCTGCATGTATGTAAGTGCACGTGTGCATGCAATGCCACTGGAGGCTAGAAGAGGCTCTAGGATTCCCTTAAGCTAGAGTGATGGATGGTTGTTCATTACCATGTAGGTGCTGTGAAATGAAATCAGATTATTTTTACCTCATATATTCTCTGCAGATATATTCATTCACTACCAATATATCATTGGAAATTATTTGTTTCATATCTAAGTCTCTATATGATTAATAGTCATAGACACACATGCACCTTCTTTAATTTGGGTTGTCATTTGTGTTTCATAAGCTCATAAAATATAACACACCAAACCTTTTATACAATAAGAAGGAACAACTTATGAAAGTGAAATAATAAAGGAAGATGTTTATTATCTACTGTCATCTATCTATCATCTATCATCCATCTATCTTTGTGATTTTATGGAATAAAGACACTATCTATTTATCATCTATGTGTTTTATGGTAGAAAGACACTTAGAGAAATAAGACAATAACATTTGTCCACTTCTTGTGATACAAATCAGTCTCTAGTAGTTCCAAAATTAATGCATCGTGTTGCATTATTAATAAAAGTTTTCCACTTTTTCCTTCTGTGCATTAGAGAGAATGTGAATATGTTTTAAAGCAAACCCATAATTTGATCTTTTTTTACTTCTCTATTCACATTGCCAAACACTGGAATGATCATAGATGATATTTCTCAACTCTTGAACTAAATGTCTCAATTTTAAGTAGTTCACACTCTTTCATAACACAATGCTTTTGTTTTGACTATCACCTTGACTTAGTTTTTCCATTTTACTGGTCCTTTTCTTCTTATTTATGCCACCCTAGTTCAAGGAGGTCACCTGTTTGAAGCTCTTCCCAAGAACTCCAATCAGAAGTCTATTTCCTGTTGCCCAGTGTTTGATCTTAATTCTACTCTAACCCTTATCCATTGAACACTAATTTATGTGGAGTGACTGGGTGCTTTTCTTACTCAACATTCCATTCTTATGATCCAATAGAGTTATTCTAGGAGAAACTCGCCTTTTTTTGGCAACAATTGGTTAAGAATAAGTAAAACACAGATTCTTATAAACATTGTCAAATTATCAGAATTTGTGTTTCTGATAGCAGTGTGTGAATGAAAAATTAAGACACTTTTCTAAGTAGGTCCTGAATATGATTAAGTTTGCTTCATATCTTCAGGTTGTGGAATATAAGAAAGAAAGAAAGAAAGAAAGAAAGAAAGAAAGAAAGAAAGAAAGTAAACTCATACCTTTCTATTTTACTTAGAGAAATCTAGGTTAATAATCAACCTACTAAAGTTTGTTTTCAAATAAATGAATTTTAGCCAGTTTTTAGAATAGGATGCTATTTTGTCACAAGGACCAGTGAAATGGCTAATATTCTGTATCTACAGAATTCAGTGCATTTGACACAGTATAACCTGAATCAGTTCTCTATTCCTCAAATTGACTAAGAGAGGTTTTTCTATGACTTGGATGAAAATAGAGGTGACAACTTTGATATTTGTGAATTAAATCAATCTTGGAAAGAAAACTCAAATATTGATTTGATATGGTCTCAATACATTAAAAAGATGACTAAAAAATGACAACTTGAACTTTAAAAGTGGTAAGCATGGGCCCCGAACTGAGGTTAAAAAAAAATCAGCTCTGAAATAACAGTATCAGAGGCTTCCCTTCATAGCAGTGGAAAAGGCATGTGCAGCACACTAGCAGAAAGAAAGAGAAAGGCAAACTTAAATCATTATTTAAAGGAAATGAAATGTACAAAATACGCAGGGTGGTTTCATACTATGAGGCAGTAACCTATGACATTAAAATCCATAAATTGTAGCTAAAATACATTGATATATTATCATCAAAACAACAGAAAAGTGTCAATGTGAACTACAGTAACAGCTGTCTCCTACTTTGAGCACGCTTGTGCTTTGTGCTTCCTGGTTGCCTCTTTCAGATAACAACCAAGTATCATATTCTCATTACTGATGAGGTTGACTTTGATTACTCTACTAAAGAGGTTTATGATAGATTTGACAACTCCAAAGTTACAGTATTTCTTAGGTAATGAATCATTAATACATTAAAATCATTTATACTTCATTATTTTCATTTTTCTTAAATCATTGATTCATGCTGGGTGAATTGTGCCACATTAGTTAATGAAATTGATTTCTTTGTGAATGCTTTTGATATATGAACATTGTAAAAGTTTCTACCTTTATAATATCTTTTACTTTATGGCACCTCAGTTTTTGCCAGTGTCCTCTTTTAGCACTTCTCAGTTATGGAATCAAGTATTTTTACAAGGTGCTTTTGTTACTTTTAGCGAGGAATGATTATTAGAAGCCTAGATCGGCCTTGCAGTGCTGTGGCAGATCCTAACTTTCTTCAGTGGGTAGAAGAAGATGAGGAATTTTGGTTTGAAATGACATTCCCAGAACAAAGACGCTTCTTGAAAAGTGGCTGAGCACACACATACACATAAATGCACACATATGTGCACACACATGTATACACACGTACACTCACATGTATATATAGATGCAAACATGAAAAAATAATTAAATATAATAAAAGACATACATTTCCCTCTGAATATATAGCACTATTTTCACAATAAATTTTATCTACCAACTTGTGGTCTTTGCCAAATAACTCAGTCAGTGGCAGGGAAAATTGTTATATGTGAAAGGTCCTTGAACATTTATATTAATCAAATAGCCTAATGGTATATTAAACTATGATCTATGTATACATATTGCAATACTTATTAGAATTCAGATTACCTATTTATTGTTTGAATTTCATGAGAAAAATATATTCTAAATATTACATAATGAATTGGGTGTAATCATATGCTTCTCAGGGATAGAGAAATGGCTTAGCAGTTAAGAGCAGTGGCTGCTCTTTGAGAGACTCAGGTGCTGTCCCCAGCACCCACATGATGTCTAACAACCATCTGTAACTCCAGTTCCAGGGGATACAGTGCCCTTTCCCAACCTCTATGGGCACTGCATGACAGGGGTACACTTACATTTGTGCAGAAAATACACTCATACATATAAAATAATTATAATAAATAAAAGGGCAAGTAAATAAATAAACATATGCTTCTCCAAAGAAGTTCAGAGCCATATTAAATTTTTAAACATATATTAAAATTGTGGCTGATTTTTATTTATTATTTTTTCTGTTTATTGGTGTATTGCTTACATGTATGTTCAGCATATAATTACATTAAATGCTGGGCAAAAAGTGGACTTCACTCTGTAATAAAATTTTTCTGTCATCACTCTAAAATCTATCTTATATGATACATTTTAATTTTGTTTTGGTCAGTATGGAATACTGTAAGTGTATTTGATTTAAACCTTAGAAGCAGAGGCATCAATTCTATTTTTAATTAAAAATATTAAAGCATTGTGAGCTAATAAGTATTTTCTCTAATCTCAACAGAATTGTTTATTCAAAAATATTTTATTTATTATTTTTATTCTGTATATATGAGTGTATTTTCTGTATGTATATAAATGCACATCTGTTGTGCAATGCCCATGGAGGTCAGATGAAGGCTTCAGATTGCCGGGAAATAGAGTTACTGATGGTTGTTACTGGCCAAATGGTTGTTAGTGACCATGTTTTTGCTGGGAACCTAACCCAGGTTCTCTCCAAGAACAGCCACTTCTCTTAACCTCATAGCCATCTCTCCAACCCCAGGATGTTTTTTAAATATATTTAAACAAGATAACTTTTTTTTTCACATTTCCCCTAGTATTAGACACTATTATAGCATATGAAAATGAGTTCTGGCCCTTTATGGAATTTTCCCCAATAGTTTAGAAGTCAATCGCTTTTTATATATAATAGTGTATTGATATGAATATATTACACATTTACATATTAATTCTACATGCATTTTTAAAATGAAATATGCCTCTTTACTAAAGTATGCAATTAACACAAATTATGTATGTTTTTCATCTGTCCAAATGTTAGTTCTATTTCTTATATATAATTTGATATAACTTAGCACATTTTATTTTTACAGATGTTATTTTTTCACATATTAAGTTTAATGCATTGATCTAAACGTGAACAGTACATGTCCCAAGATTTTCATTAAAACTAATCTTCCGTCGGGCGTGGTGGCACATGCCTTTAATCCCAACACTCTTGAAGCAGAGGCAGGCCTATCTCTGTGAGTCTGAGGCCAGCCTGGTCTACATAGTGAGTTCCAGGACAGCTGGGGCTATGGGGAAACCCTGTCTCAAAAGGACAAAAACAAAACAAAACAAAACAAAAATCCATCAGTGACTTCATTTCTTCAGGAAAGTGTTGTTTTACGTGCTTCCTTCCTTCATCTCGTGCTCCCTTTTTCTCTCATCTCTAGTATGCCATCCCCAAAGCGTCCACTCAATTCCTCACACAAAGGTCTTTCTCACTTTGCTTTCTTCTCCGTGATGTGAAACACAAAGTAGCCTTTCTAACTACTGCAATTATTTGAGTATTCCAAAGTTTGTTGAATTAAACATTATTCCATAACTTAGTGTGCTGGTGCATGCCTGTGTTCCCAGCACTCGTGATGTGAAAGCAGGAGCATGAGGAGTGTATGATCTTCCTGGAGTACTAGAAATTTCCAAGCCAAGGTGGGTTACAAGACACCCTATCTTAAGTAGAAAAAAAAAAAAAACCCCAAATAACCACAAAAATCCCTACTGATCATATTCAAATGATGACATTGTTTTTGAGAATATATTTAGGCAGCAATTTAAATGACCATCTTTCATAAATTAGATCGTTACACTCTATGATTGCTATTTATTCTTTAATGTCTAGAATTTTAAGTAGATTAATCATAGTTTATTAATTCTCACTGTTTTTGTTTTTAAAATATGTTGGCAAAGTTTTTTCCTTTAATCAAATATAATTTGACTCTAAAAACTACATTTCCTCCTTTCATAAAGTTGTCACATACATATACATGAGTGTAAATTAAAATATAAAAATAAGCCTAAGTATCAAACAAAGTGTTCACTTTGTAAAATGCTTCTGTTTCATGTTTCTAAACCTTGGTTCAGTCTTTCAAATAATATCTAGTACAAAGATTTATGAAATTGTTAAGTATTTTACTTGAAAACATCAATTAGATGATATAATTTTATCAACATAAAATTACATTGTATATAAAATTGCATTATGAGATGTCAGATATTATGGTCCTATATTTACCTGCTAAAGCAAGAATATATTCTTGAAATCTTGTTCCAATGCGGTTAGTAGCTGTGCAGTTATATCGTCCAAAGTCATTGTCAGATGTAGGGGCAATCTAAGAGAGTCATAGTAACAAAAATTACAATGCTAAATATGAAAGAAAATTTGAAAGGCTATAGTGTGACTACCACATGCACATATGTCCAATTATCTAGTACATGGCTCCTTACATAAACATGTTCTTTAGCTAACAAACATTAATATGTAATGTAAATCCTTTTAAGATGGAATACACAAACTCAGAGATCTAGGTGAGGTAAAGTGTATCTATTCATTAATTAGATCAATGCTATCATTTTGATGCAGTCATTCAAATGCAAAATTATTTACTTTCCAATAAACAAAGCAGAGAAAAAGGTGCAGTTTGATTAAATACAGGTTATGAGTCTGCTATGGTGGTGAATACCTTTAATTCCAGCACTATGAAGACAGAAGGAAGCAGATCCCTGTGAGATGAAGGCTATACATCTACATAGAAAGCTCTAGGCCATTTGAGGCTACAGGGAAACCCTGTCTCATAAAACCAAAATAATAATACTTATAATCAATGCAAAAGTGAGGCAACTAATAACAAGTAATATTAAAGTTGTTTTGCTTTCTTTTTTTTTTTTTTTTACTTGACATGGAATTTGCTACATTACTCAAGCTAGCCTTCACTCTTGCTGATGATTCTTGTGCCTCA
Source organism: Nannospalax galili (assembly GCF_000622305.1). Lineage (NCBI taxonomy): Eukaryota > Metazoa > Chordata > Mammalia > Rodentia > Spalacidae > Nannospalax > Nannospalax galili. Next base: position 648,734 of record NW_008337804.1, on the reverse strand, counting down.
GCCTTCCAAGTGCTGGGATTCAGAAACAAACCACCATGCCTGGCTTTGGTTTTTTATATTCGGTTTCAGACCTGGTTGATTTAAACTTGAAGAAAGGTATTTTTCAAGAAAATAATGCTTTGTGGGCTAGAAAGATGACTTGACATTTAAGAAAACTGGCTGCTCTTGGAGAAAAATTGGCTTCAGTTCCCAGCATTTTCATGGTGGATAACAACCATTCATTAACTCCAGTTTCAAGGGATGACCCCTTCTTCTTGGCACCACAGGTATTGCACACATATACAGGCAAAACACTCATATACATATAAATGGGAAGACTATGGAGGGTCATGGAAGGGTAGGGGTTTTAAATTTGATTAAGTTCTGTTATGAGAAATGCACAAAAACTCAATATAATATATATTCAAAAAATCAAAAATAAAAATAAATGAGAAGAAAATAGTGTTTTGTCAAAATGTTGCAAGATTTTCATCTGTAATAGCAAGCAGTATCTTGATTCCACTCCTGTTCAGTTCCTATTATTCTTTTTCAGTTTGGAGGGAAAATAGCTGACCCCTGTCTTTACACATTTAAAATCAATAATTAAGTTAACCTTCATGGAGTCTACTGGTGTATTGTAGGACCAACCCTGTAATTCTAATGTGCAGAAATTCTGAAGTGTCAATCCATAAAAGAGATTTTATTATGGTAATAGATATAATTTTCAATTCCACTGACTATTTTAAGAGAGAATATGCTTACAACAAGGGTTGCCATTAATTTCAACCCTTTCCCAAAAAAGAGAAAAAATGATTTTGTGGTAATGTGAGTCTATTAACTAAGAGAGCAATTTTGAGGTCCATTGAAGATGATAATTCTGAACAAGTAGAGTATAAAAGCTGTGTCATTCATTTGCTAGTCAGCTGTCTGTCTAGGAAAAATCATAGGCTTAGTACTTAGAAGATTTAACTCTTTGCAATAGCCCAAAATGATTACTAAATTCATTTTTATTGCATGCAGCTTTTCATAAACCAGGTTAATTTATTCCAAAACAATTAATGAATGAAAAAGATCTGATAGAAACCCCTTTCTTTTTCTACATGCATATGAGAATCATTTTTGTAGATTAGAAAAAATTCTAGAATCAATACACAAAGAAAAACAAGTCACAACAAAAAATTATTTCTTCAGTGCAGTTCCTTAAGATTAATCATTTAGACACAGCTATGTACATTGGATCCACTTTACAAAGGCTCAATTCATAGTCTCTCACACTTCAGGGACTCCAGCAGCCAACAGACAAATTCTTTAGAAATCTATGGCAAATAGCTCCATTATTATGTTATGGGGAGTAAATACAGAAGACACTAGCAGACTGAATTAAATGGAAAAAGAGGAAGAAAGTAAGGAACAAAAAAAATTTAAATGTAAGTAAACAAGAAAGCAAAGATGAAAGACAGCAAGCCAATTGGAACCCTGAATTTTGCATTTGTAGAAAGGAATATGGGTTGGCCTCAAAAGGACACTGAGTATGATCTTTGGTTTGACTGTCAACTCTTCTGGAGACTGATGTAGCACGCCTAATTGATGTGCATCAGAGAATGAATTCTGAGACTCGGAAAGATTGAACCTGAACATGGACAACACCATCTTAATGACTGGGGACAAGGATGGAATAAAAGGTAAGGAGGAGAAAGCCAGCCTGGTTCCTTCATTCTCCTTTGTTTTCTCTTTCTTATATGACATAAAAATAATCCTCCATCTCAGAGTCCTGCCATCATAAGGCTCTGCAGACCCAAATGCATGGTGCCAAGCTGCCTTCAGCTGGGCCCTCTGAAATGCTGAATCAAAATAAATATTACCTGTGTTAAGTTCTCCCTTTTTGGAATTCAGTGCTTAATGGTAGAAAAGCAAATAATATACCAAAGCCAAGAAATAGTGGAAATTTTTGTAAAATGTAAGTTGAAAGACCCCAAGGAATACTTTCAAATTTCAAATATATTATTTAATTATTTTAATACATAAATCATCACTGATATTTATCCAAGAAGTATTAAGAACACATACTAATAAAATATTTTGTATTTCAGTATCTATTTTTCAATTAATTTTATTTGTGATGTTTGGCTTTGATATAATACAAAACATGAAGCCAAAGCAAATCTCTATATTCTTGAACATGAGAATAGAAAGTGTGACTACAATGGTAAGTTCAGCCTGTTTATCCTAAGATTGTATATATACAAAACTAAAACCAAGTAAATGAACATTTGTGTCTTTCTATAACCATGATATCATGAATGAAATACCATGCATCATTCTTTTGAAAGAAAACAATGGACCCGTAATCATCATTTCAATTATCTTAATGGAATTTTCTATTTTTAATTTTTATTCATGTATTGAAAATCAATTTTGGTCATTGTATATTTTTTTTTTCAATTTTCTTTCTAGCATGTGTTAAACTTTTTTGTCGTTGTTCTTTGGGAATGGGTTTTCCTACAGCCCCAGCTAGCCTAGAACTATGTAGATCAGGCTAGTCTCAGTCTTAAGAGATCTTCCTGCCTCTGCTTCTAGAGATTTGGGGTTAAAGATGTGTGCCACTGCACCAAGTTAAACAATGGTTCTATTTCTGTCTATAGAAATATCTATAAACATTAGTTTCATTTTGTAAATATTGTGATTGTGTGTATGGATTCGAAGTCACAGCTTTAATGAACAGCAGAATATTTAGCTATATGTGGAGCATAAATTTTCATTTTGCAATGTGGATAAATGCAATAAAAGCAGAATTTGAAATATCATGTGATTAAAACAAACTACTTATTTCATTTTTAGGTATGTGAATGGGTGTGTGTCTGTGTGTGGGTATGTGCATTTGTGAGTGCAGGTGACTGTGGAGTACAAAAGACCAGATCTGTAATTACAGGTAGTAATGAGCCTCTGGGCTTGGATTCTAAGAACAGAACACAGGTTCTCTGCAAGAGCAGTAAGCACTCTTAACCCCTGCTAGCTCTTCAGCCCCACCATGTAATATTTTTATATAAATATTTAGACATTACATTACAATAACCAGCATAGAAACATTAAGTACCTAAAATAGCAAAAATACTAAGAGTAAGGATGGCAACATTTATACAGTGTTTTGTCATTGAGAATGAAATTAAATCAACCTGTTATACCAAACATTTAGACATGCCGTCATAAAATATGGCAAATTGGGTACTGATTTAATCAAGGTGAAACCATTGAGAAACTAATACTTCAGAAAGGATCATTTGCTTTTCTTCTTAAAAAAAATAGTCATAAATATGCTTCTTAGAAGTACTGTCCTTAACATACCATGACTGGAAAAGAGCCTTCATCACCAGAGACTGTACAGTTGCCTGCAATGGTATCCTGGATGAACAAACTTTTTAAAGACACTCTCTTCTCTTTCAACTAGTCGACACTCCCTTATGCCTGTTAGTGGACTCCTTGAATTTCTACCCCAGTCTTCATATTCATTTGTCCTTCTTTCCCTGAATATCCAAAAAACCACTTTATACTGTGCATGTGTAGAAGGAAGAGAACGTGAGGGCACAGTAAGAAAATGTGCATCAACACATTAATATTGATATCATGTCCAGAAACCAAACCTCTTGCCATGGTAAGCTTTAAATTCAATGTTCCAGAAATATAAAGTTCAATTTCTATGGTATGTCTGATATATTTTAATAGGGCAGGAAGGAGATGAGAATAATACACTATCAAAACCAAATTAGAAACAAAACTCATAATTATCTAAAGTCAAGATGTGACATGGATGATCCTCAGACCCTGTGATGAGGAGCTATGGACCAGCCTCCTTCCTACACTCTGCCAATAAGCCTCTCTCCTTCCCTCTTCCAGCCAATCAGTTGACCATAGCTTCTTGCAGAGGAAAGGCTAGGATATAAAAGCTTGAAATCCATGAGGCTGGTCTATCTCCATTTTGTGAGGCTGTCTGGGCCACAGGACTTATGTTTGGGTATGGATTTTCAAACACAGCCTTGAATAGGGGTGGGGGTGCCCACTCATTTATAAGTAAACCTCATCCCAAACTCAGCAAGTCCAATAAATTCATTAAGATTCTTCAATCCCGGGTTTAGAGAATTCTCTCAGGTTGTTGCAAGGACCATGGGAAGAGGGGATTGGATGCCACATGCACCTCCCAGCAGTGAATTTGACTTACAGCTGGCATAGCCAGCGGGATACAGTGAAACTGAGAATGAGTTTTGGAAGAGCATTGATGATGTCCCTAATATGGGGATAGAAACCAACAACTGAAGTAGAGTTGGGTGAGGGGACAGTGTGGGCTGAGGAAATGTTAATGTGGTGGGCCATTCCCATAGGCTTGGTGGGGGTGGCAAGAGTGACATGGTTAATGCAGTGGACAGTGAGATATGTAACTAGGGTGAGACCACCTAAGCAGTTGAAGTCAATGGGAGAAATCCTGGGGTGGCAGCCATCTTGTAGATGGTATGGGGTGGCATGCCTGCTTGACCAGTGGGGGCCACCACATGAGTATGGAGATGCCTTGAAAATAGCAGAAGGTCTGGAACAGATTCTGCAAGCTCTGTGAGTAGCACACCAGGGATAGAAATGTCAAAAAGCAGCTGCAGAAGCCTCTTGGCCTCTGCTATTGATAATAAGAAATCTGTCCCAGGCAGAGGCCTTAGACAGAAGGGAAACTGAAGGTGTTAGAGAGGAATTAGAATGGGAGAGGGATATGAGGCTGACCTCTTTGCTACTGGCCTCTTGACCTTGCCAGTAAATTAGATAAGAGAGAAAAGGAGATGAAGGTGTTGGCATGCTTTTTTTTTTTTTTTCCACATCTAGGAAGTCAAAAGGGAAAAAACTCCCAGATCAGAATGATAATAAAAGGCCCATCCTGGGATCCCCAAACCTGGAAATCCTGGGAAGAGTCGGGTAGTGAGGAAGAAAGAAGTGACCTAGAAATAGTGGGAAACGCTTCTCGGTTCTGATCTTTAATACAAAGAGAGGGAAAATCCATGGTCTAACATGCCAATGGAAGTCTTAACAATGGTCCAATGCAGGAGACCATGATAATCAGAGACTACTCAGCACCAGAACTAATAGAACTGGGAAAGACATTTAAACAAGCTGTGAAGGAACCTTTGGCCATGTGGCTGGTGAGGCTATGGGACATGGGGGCAGAGGGGATCATTTTAAGTTCTACATAAGCAGAGAATTTAAGCAACATAACCACTCATCTCTCTTTGAGACAAAGACTTCACAATTTAAGGAAACAGGAGGGAAACCGGTCCATGATGGTATGGCTCATACAAGACATTCACTGTATGTGGGTATCTCCAGCTGATATTTCCATGAATGCTAGATACTGGAAAACCATTGAGGAAGGACAGGCTCTGTTGAGGGAACTGGGTATGAGGAAGCTGTATTTGATGCCCGATTCACTGGCCCAGAGAGGATTGTGTTTACAGGAGACTTAAGAAAGAAACTGATTCAGCAAGACCCACAAGACTGGTATAGAGCTTTAGTGACAGTGCTAAGTCCCATGGTCAGGTGTGACCTGTAGGAGGCTGGTGAGGTTCTGGAAGATTTAAATGATATAGAACAACATGTAAACAGGGATCAAAAGGTGCTAAAGCTAGTAGACACAATGAAAAAAGGCCATAAATCAGCAAAGGGCCCCTCCGTGTCTCCCAAGCACAGATGTGGATGGATCTGTGCAGGGCAGGAGTTGCTAGGGACAAGATAGATGGGCAGCCAAATGCTGTAATGGTGAGCCTGTGGGAGGCTTTAAGACCAGACCAGCAATTCACCACAGAAGTAAGAAAAACGGGACCAGGAGGTGTGGATAATTCCAACCGAGCCCCCTGCTTCAGAGGAAGGCAGTCTCATTGGATTGGATGCCCCACCACCACCACTGCCTTGATGGGGTGGCCAAGGTTGCCCAGGTGAGGACTAGGTGACTGGAGGCCACATGCTGAGTTGAGGATTTATGGGTACCCCACTAATATACAAACACATGGGCTCTAGTGGATACTTGGGCAGAGGGTGCATTAATTCACAGCAATCCCCAAAAACATCAGGGCTAGTGGGTAGCAGTGGATGGGTATGGGGATAAAATCACATGAGTAAAGCGGACTAGACTCATTCTGGGAGTGGGCAATTTCCTTCCCCCTCCAGGAGTACAAGTTGTGTAGCTTTCCATTTCGGAGAACATTTTAGGGAAGGATGTCCTGCTGGGTCACACCCTACATACTACTGCGAGACAGTTTTGGCTTAGGGTGCAAACAGTAAAGGCAATTACTCGGGGGTGGGCAATATGGGAGCCAGTCAAATTGCCCACCCCATGGAAGGTGGTGAATATCAAATAGCACTGGGTGCCTGGGGGTCAAGATGAAATTACCAAAACCATCAAGGAATTAGAGCAGGTAGAGGTTTTCTTCCCATCCCAGAGCCCTTTCAATAGCCCTGTTTGGCCTATCACGAAACCAGATGGCTCCTGGAGAATGACTGTAGATTACCAGGAGTTAAATAAGGTGGTACCTCCCATTCATGCAGTGGTGTCCAACATTGCACTACTAACTGATCAGCTGGTGCAGGAAATGGGGTCCTTCCATGCTGCAGTGGATCTTGCTAATGCATTCTTCAGTATTCCCCTAGCTCCTGAATCCCAAGATTAATTTGCATTCAAGTGCAATGGATGACAATAGACTTTAAGAGCACTTTCCCAAGGTTACCTCCACAGCCCCACGTTTTGTCATGGGATGGTGGCCAGGGACCTGGCCCTCTTACCCTGCCCTCCTTCTGTAAGGAGGTTCCACTACATAGATGACATAATGCGAAAGTCTGAGTGCCTTACAGATTTGGAATCTCATTTGGGAAACATGCAAGTGCACCTGAAGGAGTAAAGATGGGAAATCAACCCACAGAAGGTACAAGGGCCCGGTAAAGCGGTAAAATTCTTAGGAGTTTTATGGTCAGGTAGAACTCACATGATACCCACTGCGGCAGATGAGAAAATCTTACAACAATGCGTTCCAATATATGCTAAGTAGTTGCAGGTATTTTGGGGACTTCTAGGGTATTGGCGAATTTTTATGCCTCACCTTGCTCAGGTTACCCATCCCCTGTGTAATCTAATATAAAGAGGTGCTATATGGGGTCAGGATGTAAAGGCCCAAGAGGCTTTTGAGCAGGCCAAGGTACTGGTTGGGCAAGCTAAACAGCTGTCTGCCCCTAGACCTCGGTGTCCCTTCCTCTTGGAAGTCATCAGGAGCCCTGAGGGTTATGGGTGGGGTTTGTGGCCACAACAAACTGAATAGAGGGTCCCAATTAGTTTATTTTCCCAATCAAGGAAAGGGCCAGAGTCCCAAAACACAACTCGAAAACAGCAACTGATGGCTGTGTACAAAGCATTGCAACAGGTGGAATCCAATACTGGCCCTACCCTCATTACTGTAAAAACCACATATTCAAATAAAAGGATGAGCAGAGGCCCCGTTATCCAAGCCCCTGTCAGGGGTTGCCCCAAACCAAATGCTGCAAAGATGGCATGCATATTTGCAACAGCAAGGGGTGGTATCAGCCAGCCCGTCATCAATGCCATGCAAGCAGTACTCGGACCAGTGTCGTTTCAAGTCACAGAGTCTCTCCCTCCAGCTCTTATATTTGACCCTCCAGCAAGACCTGACCGAGTGCTAGGAGGGGTTCCTCCAATTTCATCTGATGTCTGGTATACTGATGGCACTAGCAGGGGTGCCAGACAAGAATAGGTAGCAGTGGCAATACATATGAACACTGACACTATATGGTTAGAGAGGGAAGAAGGAGAAAGCAGTCAATGGGCTGAATTGAGAGCTGTGTGAATAGTAATAGTAAGGGAGCCTTACCCAGCTAAAATTTGTACTGAGACTTGGGCTGTGTTCGAAGTTTTAACTTATGGATGGCTCAGTGGGAGAAAGAAAACTGGCAGGTGATGGGATGCCACTACGGAGACAACAAATGTGGAATGACATATAATAAAATAAAGGAGGAGCTAGTGACCCTGGTAGTTTACCATGTGGCTGCCCACTGCCTGGTGAGTCTCTCCGGGAATGAGGAAGCTGATGCCTTCACCAAGGTGAGGGCTGTCTGCCCTCAGGTTCCCCTAGAAGCAGCTCACTGGATTCATATCAAGTCAGGGCACAGAAGAGCCAACACGGTATTTAGAATAGCCAAAACAGCTGGCATTCCTGTAAAATATGCTGACATCCAACAGGCTCTCCAGGCCTGTGAGACATGTTCCCGGTTTTAGCCCATGAGGATGGATGCCATCATGGCACATGTACACAAGGCAACTTCTCCTGTGAGAGACTGGCAAGTAGATTATGTAGGGCCCCTGCCAGTCAGCGAGAGTTGTAAATATGCTCTCGTTTGTGTGAACACTTACACAGGCCTTACACAGGCCTTTCCTTGCAAGAGAGTGATGGGCAAGGCTACTATCAAGGGGTTTACTGATCTCAGTGTCATGTTTGGGTGCCAAAGGCAAATTGATAGGGACAGAGGCACTCATTTCACAGGTACACATATGCAAGCTTGGGCTAAGGATAATAAGGTTCAATGGTATTTCCACCTTCCATACAATCCTACAGGAAGGGTTAATTGAAAGAAAAAAACGGGTTGCTAAGGAGCAGTTGAAAACCTTAAGTCCAGAAGGAGTGCACCAGGGGTGGAAAAAGGCCCTTCCAGAACCCATAAGATTGTTAAATGAAAATCCCAGTAACAGGGGTTGGTTGTCTCCCTATGAGCAGTTGGCCAAAGGGACCTCAGAGTTCCCCAAAACTATAAAGGCAATTGTCAAGAATGTTGGTTGTACACCTGAAGTGGATGGTGTACAGATGCTATTGATGAAGACGCTGCATGATGTGAGCATGGGAGAGAGAGAATTCAAGCTTGGACTAAGCTGGAAACTCCCTGGCACTGGATGGGTGGCTTTCCTAGTGCCAGAAGGTGCTCTGCAGACGGCTGGGGGAGAATTGTCGCCCATTATCCTGTTCAATGAAGAACACTATGTGCTGCACTATCAATATGAGAAGTAAGATGTTCCTGCTGGTGCAAAGTGGCTTGATTAGTGTATGTACAACCAGCTAATTATCAACTGGACCTAATGCCCATCCCTAGGGTTGGAACACACATCTGGTATTGTAGACCAGGCCACCTCCTTGTGGAAGGAGAGGTTATAGGCCTCACTGGAGAAGAGAGTGCAGTTGTATTGTTAGATGGATGTGATGGGCCTACTAAAGTACCATCCAAGCATTTGTATTTATGCCCATGTCCTATTATAGCAGTTACTGTTTACATGTTCTTTCTCTTTGCAGTTTATGTTTTTATAGTAGATGGAATGCTACTAAATTGAGCCATCAGCCCATAATAAACAGAGGATGCAGAGATTTGAAGAGTCCAGTGCCCTATTACAATGGGAGGAAAGGTCGCCTCACCCTTTCTGAGGCTCAGGGTATTCATGGAAGAGGCAGGTGGAAAGTTTTGTAAGGGCCGGAGGAAGGGATGGAGTGTGACATGGATGTTCCTTTGACCCTGTGATGACAAGCCATGGACTGCCCTCTTCTCATGCTCTTCAAAGAATCTCCCCTTCCCTCTTCCAGCCAATCACTTGACCAATAGCCTCTTGTAAGGGAGGAGGTAAGAGTACAAAAGCTGGGAAAACTATGAGTCTGGTCTCTCACCATTTTGTAAGTCTTTCCAGAGCAACAGGAGTTATATCTGGGTGTGGAATTTCAAACATAGCTGTGAATGGAGGGCCCTGCTTGTTTTTAAGTAAACCTCACTGCAAGATCAGCTATCAAGTCCAATAAACTCGGTAAGATTCTTCAAACCGGGTTTTGGAGAATTTTTTTTTCAGGCTGTTGCAAGGACCATGGGAGGAAGTGATTGGATGCCACGTGCAGTGAATTTGACTTACACCATTATAAGAAGCATGTGGTAGCCTTATAAGAAGCATGTGGGAGTTTTTCATTTGAATATGACTTAAAGCAGATTCACAAGTTTACCAATGAAGTCATAAAAAGGAAGGCAGGATAAGCATTGTTATGGAACTGTATAAATCTTAGAAATTCATACATACACTATCCGTAATTATTAAGGAAAAGAAAGCATCATCCTCCAAAATTATTTAAAAGCCAGTCATGTGCCTACATAAAACCTACATATGGAATTTAGATCATAGAGTTAAAATGAACAAAGCACACTTCATTTACTTAGAAACTATGCTAAAATTGTAAAAATTTAGCCAACACATAACACATAGCATTTATATATCAGTCACAGCAGAACAAACGTATCAACAAGAATCAATGAAAGCATCTACAGGGAAGTTAAGCATTTTGACTTTTAATAACTGGTAAATTATAATTTTCCCCCTCATATTTTTCCCAACATATTTGCTTTACTTTCCAAAAATAAATTCATGAGACTTAATCATTGTTTTACATTTACATGATAGATGAACACAGAACATTTATAAGAAATATGCCATTTACTAAACACACAATCTTTTAAAATATTTATAAGACATATTCAAAAATGTGTACATGTATTTATATAAATTATATTTAAGCCCATTCTACCATAAGGGCTAACTGCTAAGATAATGTACATATTGAGGTATACATAAAGACTCACCTCCAATATCATCTTCCTTCCTGTACTGTAAGTCTTTAAATTAGTGGTGTTTTTAGCTGGCAAAACCAGTTTCTCTTTTCTCCAATGGATTGATGCTGGTGGATTTGATTTCACATCACAACTTATATTGATTGGATTTCCTTCCCAAGAGTAATAAATCGTCTGATTTGAAACGAACTTAGGAGCATCTGTAAGATAATATTATTAGAAAATAGACAGACATTATAATATAAGTCCTTTAATTAATATAAATGTTACCAATTTGTATTTGGCTATAAAAGGAACTCACATTTCTAGTTTTATGCTTTCATTCTTTTTTTTTTTTTTTTTTTTTTTTTTTTTTTAGACAGGGTCTCCCTGTAGCCCCAGCTGGCCTGGAACTCACCATGTAGGTCAGGCTGACCTTGAACTCACAGAGATCTGCCTGCCTGTGCCTCCCAAGTGCTGGGATTAAAGGCACACACCACCATTTTATGTGATATTAAGACTCATGAACATCCACATTTTTGTCTTTAATCACAAATTTAAAATTGCAAATATGAGAAAGATCTGAATTATTAAAACAAATAATATTCAGATTTAAATTTAATCATAACAATCTAACAAAAAATAATTGATTAGAATTAATGAATATATATATTGGAAATATTTCTGGAAAAATCCACATTATGGAGTGAGTGCTTAGAACACAATTTAGTAAAAGTGAGACTTGCTACTATTGTGACCTAATTTTTTCCTAGTCACAAAAATCTTTCTATAAATATTGTGAAGGAGGTACGAAATCTTATTTGAAATGACAGCATACACATTGTTCAAGCTTTCTTTCATCCCTACAGTAATTTTGACAACATCTTAATGCTAATTTCTGTTAAAAAATACTCTTTCAGAGTTAATATGTGCGACTGCATAATTTCTGTGTCTTGCTATTTCACTTAATCTAAGGATCCATTATATTCTCTTATGTATTTACTAGACTAAATTCATTCATCTGTTAACAAAACAGATTTTTTTCCCGATTTCCTGGTCCCTCAGGTAAAGTTCTATCCATGGACCTGAGAGCACAGAAGGTTCTTCTATATACTGATTTCACTCCCGTTTGAACTATATTCAGCAGCTGAACTGATGACCAGATGGATTTCCAGCTTTAAGGTATTTCTCTCCAGTTTAATGTTGCAACTCCTTTCTGTTATCTATAAAGCCTGCTTTAATTTACCTTCTTACTCCAAAATGGAGAAGGGCTCCCTTTACTTCGTGTCTTCTGGATCAAACATCCTGTTTTATGAGAACCTGATTATAGCTATTCTCATTGAGGTGATTTTGTATTTTCTTGAGGTTTTTTTTTTGTATTGTTTCCTAATTATTACTAATGTTGAGCATGTTTTCTTTAGAAATATCAGTTTGGTTTCATGGTGTATTTCAAACTCAGTTTGAGTATTTTTATCCCTTTATTTTGTTTGTTCTTATACATAGAGGATATCAATCATTCCTCCCTGTAGCGCCAGCTGTCCTGGAACTAAGTAGACCAGGCTGGCCTTGAACTCACAGAGATCTGCCTGCCTCTGCCTCCCAAGTGCTGGGACTACAGGTGTGCCACCTCACCCGGCTAATTTTCTTTTTTAATATTTTATTTATTTATTTTTTTACATGTATGTGTGTATTGCCTGCATGTAGGTAAGTGCACCCATGTCATGCAATGCCCACAGAGGACAGAAGAGGCTACCTGATCCCCTAGAACTGGAATTCCAGAGAGTTGTCAGCAACCAAGTGGATACTGGGATTTGAACCCGGGTCTTCTGCAAGAACAACCAGTGTTCTTAATGGCTGAGCTATCTTTCCAGCTTCCTTCCTCTAATTTTCAAAGATTTTCTTCTGATCATAATTTTGATCTTCATTCTTTTCATTGCTTCTGTTGTTGTACAGAAACTTTTTTAGTTACTTGTAATCTCATTTTTCTCATTGTGTCTTGCTTTTTTTGTTTTCATCTGGAATTTTATCCGAAGAATCAGTGTTTGATCTGCTTTTGATCTGCTTTTCATAATTTTATATTTTCAAGTATTGCATCTATTTATTGAATTAGTTTGGAATTTTTTTATTTAAATGTATTCTTCGACAGTTTCATGTATGTCCAGACCACCCTAGCCCTCCTCTTCTCCAGCTCCCTGTCCCCTCGTCTACTCCCTTCTTTCCTACAGAACTCTTTCTCATATTCATGTCTATTTGTTGTATTTTCAGATCCACTGTATTCATCAGCACCATCTACATAAACAAAGGGATGAAGTTATGTGTTGAAACCTGGAGCTCATCCACCATAGACAGTGAATTCCATCTTTCTCAGAATCTATCAGCAGCCAGTAGTTATAGAGTAAGAAGTAGAGTCCCTTGTGTACCTCTTGCTCTAGTGGCTTATATTTGACTGCCCCCATCTCATGCCAGTCCAACGCAGACAACCACCATTGTTGTGTACATGACTGCAGAGGCTGATCTGCAGGTAAATATCCAGTTTCCTAAGGACATTTAATGAAAATATTGTCCTTTCCATAGTGCATGTTCTCAGCACTTTTATCAAAATTGGATTTCTGTAAATGTGTAGGTGGGTATGTAAGCTCTCTACTCTGTTTTACACACACACAGACACACACACACACACACACACACACACACAAAGACACACACACACATATCTGTTTTTTATAAAAATAAATGCTGACTTGAATAATACAGTATTTTTGAAATAAGTAGAATAAAGATTCCTGCTTAAGTCTTTGTCTGAAGATGTCTTATTATATTTGAAAGATATATTTGCAGTTCTGTAAAGATTTTAGGAAGATATGAACTTCTAGTAAAGATGTAGTTTATTCTAATTTCATTAAATGTGTATAGCACCTTGAGAAATATGGTAATTTTAATACCTCTGATTGTTTCAGTCCATAAGCAGGAAAATACATTCTATAGTTTTGAGGCACTCCTAATTTCATTTTTCAGTGCTGTGTAAAAATTTGTTACAGGACTATTACACTTATTTAATTAAATAATTTCTAGATATTTATAGATATCATAAATTACATAGTTTTAATATTTATTTTTAGAGTACAATGAGTTTTAACAGTGCTTTCTTGCTGTTTTTGTGATAACTCATCATTTGAATATTATAGCACCATTGAACTTACAGATTTTTGCATCCTACAACTTTTCTGAATTAGTTTATTAGTTCTATTAACTTTTTATGGATATTTGAGGGCTTTCTATCATTTCAACCTAGGTTTTTATAACAAAATATCTTGTTTTTTAAGAGGAGTTGTAAACACAAAAGAAACCCATCAGCGATGGACTAACCAGAAGTACTATCTAAAATGCCAGAACACACTATTAAAATCAGTCACATGACCACACAAATTATACAGAGGGAGGACAAGGGAAATAAATACAGTGGGTTAAAAATACATGTAAGAAAATGGCTTTCATGTTACATTTAAAGACATATAGTGACTACCATACACATACATATATATGTAACATATCTACACATAAATACACAAATCATATATGATAATATATATGTATATCTCCAACCATTCTTCTCATAAGAAATTCAATTCATCACTTCATCTCTAAGACATCCTGACTACAAGTGAAGGGATGGGAAAAGACAATGAAAATGAAATTACAATGAAAGCAAGTACACATGTTTGTAGATAAATAAGGCTTTTGAAACATTTATTAAAAAGATAAGAGGAAATCGTTATACAATGATAAAGAGTCAATTGAGTAAGTGGAAAGTCAATTCTTAATATGTACGCCACAAATATTGGAACATGCATATACATCCAAGAAATATTGGACCCAAAATGGACAGGTACAGTACAATACAATAAATTTAATAGATAAGGACTTGAACATTTCAATTTCAGTAATAAACAGAGCACCTGAAGAAGAATTATAAACATAAACCACAAAGGTAAATTTGCTCAAGCCCAACAGAATCTAGCAGGCATGCAACAACACAGCATCCAGTCAGTACCTGCAGAATACAAACTCTTCTCATTTGCACATGGGGATTTTCCAGAGGGATCACGTAATGTACTACTAAAATCCTGAATTGTTTAAATCAAAATCTCATAAAACAGTTTTAAAGTTGGATGAAACAAATGGAAAAGGAGATGTGATGTAGTAAATCATACAGGGTATTGGTGATATAATTATTAATAAGAGTAACAAGGAACGTTACCGAAATCAATGCTTTTTTCATAAAAGTAGAACTACTCTAACAACCTATTACCACAACTAATGGAAACAAAATGTAAGAACAAATGAAATAAAAAATTACTGCTGAGGTATAGTCTAATGTAGAGCCTAAAGAAGCAAGATTGGAACTAGAAAATAAAGACAACCAGTAAAATGAAAATGATTTTTTTGAAAACACAACAAAGTAGTTAAGTTCTCAGTCTACAAAAAAACACTAAAGGACTTTAGAAAAGAAAAAAAAAAAAGGAAACCTACCACTATAGAAGCTTCTTAAAGAATATAAATATATATTATAAAAGGAGATTAAAAGAAGTTAACATATAACAGAGAGACACTGTCCTACTAAACACCATGGCTGAGAAAGTAAGTCTAATGCCAGTCATGGGCAACCTCTTTTGAAGCAGTTGACCAGGATTTCCACTGACTCTTACACAATATTGACCACCACCCCTGCTCTTGGTTAGCCACCAAAACTTGATGGTAGGGCCCTATTGCTAATGAAACTATGGCATGAGCTATAGAAAAACAAGGAAAACTCAATCTGGCAATGATTTCAAAGCTTTGTCTCTATATCCTAGCTTTCAAACTACTAAAAAGTGTTATGCATACTAGAAAAAATATCATTAACTTTACCAAGCTGTGAGTCCTGCATGCTTCAACAGGATTTGCTTTCACAAGATATGTGCACTTATAATAAGGGCATGAATATTGTGGGATTAACCAACAACTATCTAAAAATTTTTGAGTTTTGCCTCTTAATATCGATCCCATACCTGACACTTATATCAGGCCTAGGAGCATGTGGCTAGCAGGCCACAGGACATAGGGGAGTGCCTAATACTATTTTCAAATAAATATAATATTAAAGTGGTTTCTAAGATTTATTACTATACCCAAATAAACTCTTCTTCCTATACCTTCCCTTGTTCACATTGTTTTCTCAAGCAACAGAAAACTAACAAATACACATATATAAAACAGATGAACACAACAAATAATTTTCTAGCTTTTGCTTGTGAGTAAATTACTGTATTTGAAATTGCATTTGCATTGCTTTTAATTTGGAATTGCCAATGATTATTGTTTAATAGTTATTTATTAATTTGTTTTGCTTCTGAATTTATTTATTTTCAACATTGAATTGAACTAGCAGTCATTTTCAAATTTCTCAAAATCCAGTTCTATAAGAAGCTATATGTCAATGTGCAGAGAATAAGGGACTGTGCAGGGCTCAGCACCAAATTGGACTTCTCATCCTAAGGCTCAGGAATCATTGCATAAGACAGGGATAAAAGATTCTAAGAGCCAGAGATAGTAGATGAATACAAGGGGAATCTGTGGCTAGACATAACTCTCAGAACTTTCGACAGCATGTACTAGCACTGAACAAGTGCAAACTAAACAAAAAGCCAGCATGGATAGGGGAGGAGGGCAAGAAGCCCAAGTTCTAGGTGAGGAGGAATTGTCAGTTGAGATCTGCTGGGAGAGGGAGAGTCTGTTTACTTTAAAGGTGTAATGCCCAGTAGGTTGACCAGACTCCAAGGGACAGAGCATTTGGGGAGCACAGATTAGACTCAATACGCCTTTAGAAAAAGAAAACTAGTAGTAGAGGACATAACGTTGGGCTGGACAGAGATGGGAAATTGGGTCCGAATATGATTAAAATATATTCTTTAAAATTCTCAAAGAATTAATAAAAATATTTCTAAAAAAAAGAAAGGATGCAGGGCTAGAGAGCTAGAGGGATGATTAATCAGTTGAGAGCACTGGCTATTCTTGCAGAGAGCTGGGCTTCATTTTCCAATACCCATATGGCATCTAACAGGAATCTGTTACTCCAGTTCCAGTGGATCTGGCAACCTCTTCTGGCCTCCGAGGGCATAGCACGGATGGGCACTCATATTCACAGGCAAAGCACTCATACACATAAAATAAAAATAAATAAAAGATTTACAAAAAGAAAATGTGCGATTGAGACAAGTTTTAAAAATAAATACAGAGATGATTTTTACTGTAACTGAAGAGGTATTTGAACATGTAAAAGAGAACATCTGTTTTTGGCAAGGCTAAATAAACCATTTGGGTTATTGCTAATTTTCTGAGGTTTATAAAAATTTTCTCTAAACAGAATATGTGAAGGAAAATAATATAGTGGTCCTTATTGGGAACAGTAATATCTCTAGGCTACCACATCATTAGCCAGGCGTGGTGGCATACGCCTGTAGTCCCAGCACTTGGGAGGCAGAGGCAGGCAGATCTCTGTGAGTTTAAGGCCAACCTGGTCTACATAGTGAGTTCCAGGACAGCTGGGGCTACAGAGAGACCCTGACTCAAAAAGACAAAAAGAAAACCCCAATCAATATGTTACATGAACTACATGGAAAATATGAATTATGAATTAGGATATTGTAAACAAGTAGTATCATGAATTTTGTTTCTTTCTTCTCCTCCGTTCCTCCTCCTCCTTTTTTTCTAAGGCAGGGTCTTGTTTTTTCAGCTCTGATCATATTGTCTATGTAGCCCTCGCTGTACTCCAAAGAGTGATAATCCTTCTAAGTTTTCCAAGTGGTGGGATAAAAGACATCTGCATGCAGTTTTTGAATTCCGACTCTAAAGTACCACTGTTAATAAATATTTTAAAGAATAAATGACCCCTAATTAGAAAATATTTAAGTTAATTGCAGATTTACAGACAGAAAGTTGAGTTAGAAAAATTTAAGCAATTCTTATGTAAATGACCTTCATCTAATTTGTTTTAAACTTAACAGCATTACAAGACATTGTCTCATGTGCAAGCATCTGAATCTGAGTTTGTCCTCTTCCTAAAACTTGTATCCACAGCAATGTCACCACAGGTCCAGCCCTGAAACAGTAAAATCTGCATTCAGATTTAGTTCCAAGACCCCTCTGTTTTGCTGAAGTCCCTCCTGCAGTTTTCCCTCCATTGAGACACACGGCTGGTCCTGAAGCTAGCTCTCATTATTCCTCTTCCTCCTCTTTCTTCATTTCATTGCTTGCTTAAGGTAAACTTTTCACTTTCTCTTTTCATTTCTTACTCTGGCTCTAAAATCATTCATTTTTTTTTCCATGAATGCTGACCAGAACCCTAATTCTGCCTTCTCCTAGGAAGCAAAACGAACAAAGACTATTACAGAAACTGGCACCTGAAAGGCATCATATTTGATCTAAATTTTCACTAGTTCATGAATAATAATATCAGATAATAGACTAAAATGTGTATTATTCACTTAATGGGTGAATTTAAGAAACTTACTTAAGGGCTGGAAAGATGTTTCAGAAGTCAAGAATATCTACTACATTTCCACAAGACCTCCTTGGATTCCCAGAACCCACTACAGACAAGTAACTTCGAACCAACTGTAACTTAGTCTCCTAGGGATACAAGCCCTTCTGCTGGCCTCTGTGTGTAGCCCCTCACACATGAAACACACACACACACACACACACACACACACACACAAACACACACATATGTAGAAATAAAAATAAAAATAATTTTCAAAGAATTAAAGTTATTTAAAGATAAATAAAAGATAAATCTGTCTTTAAAATGCACATTGATAATATATTTTCACTGTGGAACAAAATTTAAGATGACAGTACATCTGTCATGTGTTCTGTCAAAACAGTTACATACTTCAAGGAACTTTTTCTCATCTACTCATGTTACTCTGTGGAATACAATTTTCATATTTGTTGCTTTTCACTATATTTTAAAAAATCACAAACAGTAACAATAGTTTTCTTTTTTTAAAATATGAAGTGGATGTTTTGTTTTTGTTATTTGGGATTTTGTTTTTTTCTTTTGTTTGTCTTGAAAGCTCTGCTATTCATTCCTCATCATTGAAGCATAATTGCAGAATTAACCCTTTACATGTCTCAGCATATGCTCATACAGTGTGTAGTTCATAATCTCAGCCAGATCGGCTTTAGAAATTCTTTATTTCCTTATTGACTTACATGTGTCCAACGAGGTAAATTACTGTTTGCCTTAGAACTTTTTAAAACATTCATCATGACCCTTCATTCCCAACTTCTCTCTTATTTTACAAGGCTCTGTACAAACCTGTGCATCTGACACTGAAACCTCTACTCCATCTGGATTAACTTTGTTGCTTAAACCCTAAACATTCCTTAACTTTCCTGTAGTGAGTCTTTTGCCCTGTCTTACTTTCTAATCAATTTTTCAGAGACAGTCATGAAGTCATAAAGACATAGAGATATTTTCTTAGCACATATACAAAGGCAATAACATAAACTGAATGCTTATTGTTCTTTTAGCCTCATAGTCTGCACATTGTATGATGTTCACTCTGTGATGAAATCACCAAAGGACACACATTCAGAAGTATGCCCTCATTCAATTGACACTTGTGTGTTTCATTGCCTGAATTAAAATGAAAGTTTCACAAATTGAGGATGAAGGTACTTTTTTTTACAGTTTTTACAATACCGGAGTTTATATTTGACATGGAAGAGATATTCAGTAAGTAATTATAAAATGAATAATTGAAAACTGAAATCTCAAGATAAATATCTAATTTAAGTATCACCCCCTCACATAGCATAGCAGGCAATGTGGATTTGTTTTAAAGCTCTAAACTCATAAAATTTTGCAGTCTAGAATTATTTTTACTCTAATGCACTCTCTTTCTTAAACTCTCATTGATTATTTTGTGTGGAAGTTAGCCCCTTAATGAGTGAAGAATTAACTGCATTCCAAACATTTTCTGAAGCACATTGATTCTTGTTTCAGTCATTTGAATTTCCTCTTTTGATTTATGCACTGAGAAACTACCCAGGGAGTAAAAGCTAATATATCCTTTGGCACATTTGAGGATAATTCAATTAATGATTTCATAGATCGAGTTCTACTGTATGTTCACGCATATGCAGAATCAGCTATGGCAATTAACTGGAATCAGTCCATGCATCCTGGGAATTCTAATGGCAATGTGGAATACTAAATTAGATGTGTGCTTATTGCCAATTAACCATAACACTGAATGTTCACTTTCATACTAAATTTGAAGAGCTAACTTATGCATAAATCTCAGAATATTTTATGACCCACAAGTCATCATAAAAAATCACTTATATTAAAAGACACCTGTATGTGGATCTTAGCCTATTCTGGATTTCTCTCTAATTTGACTTTTATTAATGATATAATTATGGCTGGTCATTGAGCAGGTTGATTGTAAGTGAGGTTAATTATGCTACTTTTAAAATATAATCTTTCTCTTAAAATCACCATGCTCCCTGTGGTTGTTCTATCCAGCTGTGATGGAAGCTGTGTCTAATAAATATCCCATATATACCTATAAACTCTTTTTTAAAAATCTTATTTTTATGTACAATTTCACAGATCAAAGTATCATAAATTCATCTCATATTTTTTGTTCATTAAAGGAGGCATGATTGTTCAAATAGTGAATACCCATGTGAAAATTCATGTATATGTAATGGAAATTTAAGTTTCTTAAGAAGCTGTGTTTTAAAATTAATGTCATATATTGAAATGAACTTATACCACTGGTAGATTAACATCTTTCGAGAAATTTCTCTAAGTTATGCTCAGAATATAAAGATCTTTTACTAAAGAAAGGAAATCATAGAACAAAAATATTTTACAAGGTAGGTTAGGAAAAATTACAAAGAACTATTGTTTTTGCATTCATGAATCAAATGCAATTGGGACAAAGATTTTTTTTATGAAAAATTATGGAAATAAAATTAAAATATTTTTCAAAGCCTTTTACAGTAGTGTTCTAGTCACTGTAAATTATTCTCCTAATTGTAACACAAAATTTTAAACAAGTCACATTGCCTAGAGATTCAGAATTACTTTCACATATATAATAAATAACATTTTGTTTCACTTACCATTTATTTGTTGATTTATCTATGTTTATAATGCTGTTACATGAACCTAGGACCTCACATATGCTACATATAAAACACTTTGAGATGCCTAGATTTTTAAACGTGTTTCTAGAATGTTAGTTTAGATCATAATTACACGAGCCTAAGCAATTCATTGTGTTCCATATTACCTGATTATTAGTTTCTCCTTCCTTAAAATATTGTAAATATTTTACTTTTTAAGAGTATTTTTCTCTTTCTGCACATGGGTACATGTTCACACTTTTAATAATGAGTTGCTTAAATTATGTTATTTGGGGGCTGGTGAGACTGCTCAGAAGAGCACAGGCTGGGGTTGCAGAGAAACCAGGTTTGGTTCCCAGCACCCACAAGGTGGCTAACAACCATCTGTAACTCCAGTTCCAGAGGATGCAGCACCTGGCCTCCACAATCATTTCATGCATGTGTACACTTAAATATATGCATGCAAGTCACTCATACATGGAAACCAAAACTAAATAATTCAAAAAATTACAATATGTAATTTTATAGGACTTTCTCAGATGATCCTAGATATGGTGTACTATTATTTTCAACCATTTCACACACATGAAGAGCAATAATAATACTGTTTTAATGTTACAAATAAAAGTAAATAAAATAATTATAATTGATGGGGTTGGGAGGGGTTAGTAAGTTTTTGAATTGTCTATTTTATTAAATTTTAATTCTTTTAATTTTAAAAATATTTTTATTGATTTGAGAATTTCATGCAATTCAATGCTTTTAAACAAAGATATAGAAGAAATATAATTTACCTCCTTAATTTTTTTTTTCTGTCTTTTTGATACAGGGTCTCCCTGTAGCCCCAGCTGTCCTGGAACTTACTATATAGAACAGGCTGGCCTTGAACTCGCAGAGATCCTCCTGCCTCCCTGCCTCTGCCTCCCAAGTGCTGGGACTACAGGCGTGCACCACCACGCCAGGCCTTCTTTAATTTCTTTACATGAACTTACTGACTCGTGTGTTGCATTTTACTAATATGTTATGGTTATTTAAACAAGTTTGATAAAGTATTCATACATATCACAAACCCAATTTGTATGTAAACTGCAAGAAATATTTGACCACAGGCTTAGAGATAAAGTATAAATTTACTTAGCACATAATATTTAATATCCCTCTGCATAGCATTTTTCTTGCTCTTAAGAAATGACACATCTAGAACACAACCCTTACACCTAAGTTTCAGGGAACATAGTGGAGCAAACAGTAGAAAAAATAATTAAGGCATCTTTCAACTCTCAGCAGTGAAGCTTCCTAATCCAATAAATGATGATTAACCCAGAAAGCTTCAACTTGCTGATGTACAGAGAATAAGAGACTTCAAAGTGCTGGTCCCTGGGTAGAACATCTCTACCAAACCTCTGCTACCCAAGCTGAGCACCATTTCAGAAGAATGGACCAAAAGACTGTAAGAGCCAGGGTGTTGGATGACAACAAGGAAACAGACTGACAGTATGTATGCACAAGATACATCAGCTCAAACCAAAAACAAATAAACTCCACATAGAAGTGCACAAATGGACAAGATGGCCAAACCTCACAGGAGGAAACTATCGGGAGCTGATAACTATTGGTGAAAAGAAAGTTAGTTTTGCTTTAGGGAATGATGCCGGACAATTGACCAGGCTCCAGTGTATGGACTGACACTGAGGAACATTTGGAGACACAAACTTGGCTCAATAGGCTTTAACATATACAACAGATTTCATGAAATACTGTAAGGTGCTATAGGAGGACAGACGTTGGAAGGTGTCTAAATATGATCAAGATGTTCTATATGAAATTCACAAAAAATCAATTAAAATATCTGACAGGACAAACCTAAGTAAGTAAATAAACGCACACACACACACACATACACACAAACACACACACATATAATTTAAGAATTGCATGCATATAATATGTTTTGAAGAAATCTATCCTGAATCCCTTCCTTGTACTTCCTCCCTTTTTCTCTGTCCCACTTTTCCTTCCCAAATGTGCTTTCTTTTAAGTTTGCTGAGCTCACTTAGTGATTCCTGTATTACATGGGTTCAGGAACCTCTACTGAAGCATGGGGTAACCTCTCAGGGCCAATGTAATTATTGAAAACTGACTCTCCCTCCCACCAGCGATCAATTGAAATAGTTCTTCAGCTAAGGGTGGGAACTAATGACCCCTCTCCAATTCATGCTTGGGGTTTTTTCTGGCTTGATCTTGTGTAGGACTAAAGTATGCAATCACAACCACAGCTAGTTCATGTGTTCAAGGGCCCTGTCGTGACCAGCAAATACTATTTCATTGCAGATGCCCAGTAACACTCTTATAATAATTCTGTTCCTTCTTCCATGATGATGCCTGAGACTTGGGGATGGGGTGTAATATAGATGTCGCATTTAGAGCTGAAAACTCCAATCTCCTGTTCTTTCTGCATGTTGACCAGTTGTGAATCTCTGTATTAGTTATCATCTACTAAAAAAGTAACATCTCTGATTAGCTTTGAGAGATGCACTAATCAAAGGGTATAGGAATTTCCTGGGCAGTTTATTACTATATCAATTTAGAAGAATGATAGTACTATATTCTCCTATAGAGCATATGGCCAAACAAGCTAGAGCAATAGAACAAGAGGAGAGAAAGGACACACATATAGGAAAGGAAGAAGTCAATGTATCCTTGTTTGCAAATGATACGATTCTATATATAAAAGACTCTGATTATTCCACCAGAATAAGCCTACAGTTGATAAGCACATTGAAGAACATAAGAAGATAAAAAATTAACACAAATGAGAAAATTACCAAGCGATACATCAGGAAAACAATCTGATTCACAATAGACAAACATTGAACACACAACAATAAAAAGAGCCTGCCCAAATCTAACAGATTTTGGAATAAATCTTACCTAGGAAGTGAAATACTTGTACAATTAATACTTTGAAACACACACACAGAAAAAAAAAGGAAATTGGATAAGATACCAGAAGATGGAAAGATCTGTTATGCTCATGAACTGGTAGGATTAATATTGTAAAAATGATGCTCTTTAAAAGAGCAACGTACACATTCAACAAAACTTCATTAAAATTTCAATGCAATTCTTCATAGAAACTTATAAAATAATCTGAAAATTTATTTTGAAAGATCAAAGACCCAGAATAGCCAAAATGATCTTGAATAATAAAAACACTGTTAAGAATATCCACATCCCTGATTTCTAGTTATAGCACAGAACTGTAAGAGTAAAAGCAGAATGGTATTGACAGAGAACAGATACATTGGTGATTGCAAAATAATTAAGGAGCCAGATATAAGCCCAAAAGCCAACATTCACTGACTTCCTTTTTTTCCAAAGACACCAAAAATACACACTGAAGAAAATAAAGTATCTCTAACAACTGGTGCTGTTAACTGGAAGTTATAAGTAGAAGAATGAACATAAATCCTTATCACTCACCCTAAACAAAACCCACTGCCAAAAAGATCAAGAATCATTACATATATATTAAAAAATATGTATATTGAATTGGACCTATTACAGCTGCTCCTCCCTCCCATTACAGCTAATCCTCCCTCCACACCACCACTTAGGCCAGTGTGTGGCCCTATGAACCCTAAACCCTAACCCACCCGCCCCCAGCCCAGGTAGTTAGGCGGTCACAGAGACTAACCCAACGCAGACAATAATCTCCATAACACAGAGCTAGGTCCACCTGTGTGGGCGTCTCCAACCCACAGATTCCACCCACAAGTAAATAGGATTTCTCAGAGCCCTGCACTGAGCTCAACCCTACTTGTATTCCTGGTAAGACTGCATCTAGTCTGAGTCCTAAGCACCACACTAATAGCTCTTCCCCCTGCAGCATTATCACTCTCAGAATTTGTCTCATCAAACTCAGGAACAAGGAGAAATCCTGTAATCTGGAACCCAAGTAAAGATCTTCAACCCAGACTCTACCCCAGCAACCTCCACTGAGGACACTGTGCCATCCTTTCCTCGGCCTCCCTGGAACACTGCTTAATTTCACTGTGACCACAGCTCCTGACACCTTACAACCATCTTTAGAACCATGTTAGCTTTCCAAATCTTAAAATTGGCAATGACAACCTCCTAACAATAGGGAAGGATTGTTCTGTGCCAGAAATGAACATATCCCCTGCTGTACTGCGACCACATTTGATGACCTATTCACTAATCAACAAGACCTAACATCAAGTATAGTTCAGCTGGTCTGTAATCTGGCAAGCTGGGAAAATAGAAACAAAGATCTAAACAAGAAATCCACAAAAGTGAGACCAAATAACCATAACAAGAAACATTATCAATGAATGACCTAACCCCAGGTAGCTAGATCTTATTACAAAAATACAAATATCACGAATAACAAAGAAAGTATGTCTCGTGCAGTAATTAGTACACTAATCGTATTGTCCCCTGAGAAGAGCAATTTAGTTGATGCCCAAAACAATGTGTTCAAAACACAAAGAGCTGAATGAAACAAAGAACACAATTTAAAATATGAAAATAAAATTTAATAAAGAAAATTTTTTTCTGATGAAAAGCTAAACTGAAATAAAACTTAAAGTAACCAAATCACTGAACTGAAAACACAATGGAAACCTCACCCAGAATGGATTAAGTGGGAGAGAGACTATAAGGCCTTGAAGGTAAAATAGAGGAATTAGATTATGCAGTTAAAGAAAATGTCAAATTTTAAAAAGTCGAAAACAGAAAAAAAAAAAAAAACACAAAAAAACCAAAACAGCAAATAAACAAAACCAAAGACAAAAACAACAAACAACTGTAGGTGCAGGAAGACTTGGCCAGTATAAAATGTCACAGACAAATCATAGAAGAAGGACAGGAAATCCAGGTCCAAAGAAAAGCAAATAGTTTCAGCAAAATCATAGAAGAAAATTTTCCCAAATCTAAGGGAAGAGGTGCCTATCAAGGTGCAAGAAGCACACAGAGTGCCACATACACAGGATAAAAAAGAAACTCCCAAGACACACATTATTCAAAACGCTGTGTACAAAACAAAAAAAAAAAGGTACTGAAAGCTGAAAGAGTGAAAAATCCACACGGAAAAGCAGTCCATTCAGGCAACACTTGATTTTCAGTGGAGTATTTGAAAGTCAAGAGGACATGAACTGATGTTCTATAAGTTCTTAAAGATGACAAATGTCAGTGCAGGTTCTAGAGTCAAATGACATCATAAATCATGTGATTCATACAGGCATATACAGAACACTACACTCCAGCAATGAACAATCCATATTCTTCTCAGGAGCCCATGAAACATTCCCCCAAACCAACTACAAATAGGAACACAAAGTAAATATTGACAGAGTAAATTTAACTAATATCTTGTTTTATAGCCATTCATAAATGATTGAAGTTGGATATCAACAACAGAGACTATAGAAAGTGCACAGCATCATAGAAACTAAACAACACACTGTGAAATGAAAATTATGCCATGAGAAAAATCTAAAAAAGAAAAAATGGCAAGAACACAATGAAAATAAAACCACAATGTACCAAATTCTATGTGACACAGTGGAGCACTAAGAGTCTACTTCAGAAAATTAGAGACATTCATATTAATAAATTGATGCACCCAAAGATCTAGGGAAACCAGCAACAAACAGCACCCAAAAAAGTGAGGGAAGAGATTAAAAACATATCAGGGTGCAAATTAATAAAACATAAATAAAAATACAAATATTCAAGGAAACAGAGTTAGTTTTTTTCAAAAATTTAACAGTATTGAGAAATTTTTAGCCAGTTTAACAAAAAAAGGAGAGATAGACCTAAAATAATAAAATCATACGTGAAAAGGGAAACATTACAACAGACAATGAGGAAATTCAGAGAGCTATAAGCACATATTTTTAAAAAATTCAAATTTCATTAAACAAGAAAATCTTTAAACAATGAATGGTCTGTTGATACACAGCTTACCAAAGCTAAATCAAAATGAAATAAATATTTTAACAAACAGACCCATAAAACCTGATAACATAGAAGGAAGTAATTAAAAAATCTCCCAAAGTAAAAAAAAATGACTAGGACCATAGGATTTCAACTCAGAATTGTAGAGTCTAGCAGACCTTCAAAGAAGAACTTAGACCAATAATCAATGCTCAAAATATTTCATGAAATAGAAAAAAATTTCAAATTATTTTTTATGAAGACAGTGTCACCCAGATACCAAAACCAGACAAAGAAGTCAAATTATTTTTATTTGTAGATGATATAATTCTATATTCAAAGACCCTTGACTCCATCAGATATATAGAGATTAGAAACGCATGTGCATCTTAGTCATTTTTTTGCAGTAGCATTCTGGTTGGGAGCACGGAGCCAGACTGTGATTTGCTTTGTTGCCTCACCATTTCTTGCCTAGGTGATCCTGGCAGGTCATAAAATATGAAACACAAAATATGATGGTGCCCCTAAGGATTTTGATGTAGTTCATAAGATACAATATAAAATTTGAACTTTATAATAAAAAAAATACTTTACTAAGGCAATATACTTTAGCCAGAAAAATCAAATTGCTTTAGAGTGAAAAGTATTTTTAATAAATATATTTTAAAAAATTAAAGCCCCCAAATTAGTAGCTTTCGTATATTCAGAAAGTACACATAATTCAAAACAAACAAACAAATAAACAAAAAACAGTGAACCATCCCATTCATGAGAGCTTCAAATAAATAGTATCTTGGAAAAGAGGATGTGAAGGACTTGTGCAATAAAGGTTTAAGACACTGAAGAACGGTAATGAAGGTTCTGAATTTTGGAAAGACTCCCCATGTACATAGATTGGTAGCATTAACTTTGTGAATGCAGGGATGCAGCAAAAAATAATCTACTGTTGGGCAATCCCCATCAATACTTTAAAACAAATCTTCACAAAACAAGAAAAATATATTGAATTTCATATGAAAATAAATAAAAATCAAAGACTAAGGATAACCAAAACACTCTTTACCAATAAAAGAAATGTTGAAAGGATCACCAGCTCTGATTTCAAATTCCACTGCAGATATATAATAACTATACTGGCATAAAAACAGACACAGTGATGAGCAGAATTAACTGGAGGTCACATCTTTAAGTTCATGTACTTGCAGTCACCTGATTTATGACAAAAGGCCAAAACATATTGAAGAAAATACATCATGTTAAACACATGATATTGGGTAAACTAGATAGCTATAATTATAATGATGACACTAGACTCTTATCCTCACATTGCACAAATAACTCAATATGGAGCAATAACCACAAGATATGATACCTTTCATCTCATAACTGAAAATTTGAGAATAAACTGGAACTTATTGACACAGGAAAGAACTTCCTGAACAGCACCCCAATTGCGTGGCCATTAAAACCAATATTTGACAGACGGGACCTCTTAAAACTAAAATGCCTCTGTATAGAAAAGGGCACCATCATTGATTGAGAGCAATGTACAGAATGGGGAAAAAATTCATTACTATCTGTATGGTGGACAGTGTTAGTATCTATACAAAGAGCTAAATAAACATCAACAATTAAAAATCAGAGCAGTGAACTAAACAGAGTATTCAATGATGACAAATATTACTGAGAAATATTTCAAAAAGTGCTCAGTGTTTTAGTCCCCAGGGAAATATAAATTAAAACTATTTTTAGATCTCATCATACTGCAGTCAGAATTGCTAAGATCTTTAAAAAATGTATGACAAATGTTGGCAAAGAATGGGAAAAAGTGAAATCTTTTTCAATGCTGGTAGGAGTGCAAATTGGTGTATCAGTTATAGAAACTAGTGTGTAGATCTCTCAAAAGGCTAAAAATAGGTTTTCCCTCTGATCCAGCACAACACTCTTGGGTATAAGCCCAAAGGACTCTATATCTCACCATAGAGACACCTGTTAATCCATGGTCATTATTGCTTCATTTGTTATAGCCAGGAAATGAAACAACCTCAGTGCTCATAAACTGATGAATGGATAATGAAACATTGTCGATTTATACAGTGGAATACTTGGCTGTTAAGGAAAATGAAATTGGGGCTGGAGAGATGGCTCAGAAGCTAAGAGCACTGGCTGCTCTTGCAGAGGACTAGGGTTTGATCCTCAGCACCCACATGGCAGCTAATAACTGTCCATAACTAAAGGTCGAGGGGAACTGAGGCCCTCTTCTTACATATGTGGGCATTCCATAACATGGGAGCACCTACCTACAAGCAGAAATAACACTAATACACATAATAAAGCAAAAAAGAAAAACGAGATTATGAAATTTACAGGTAAATGAATAACTTGGAGACAGTCACCCTACAGGAAGTAGTTTGACCCAGAGAGATAAACATTTCATGCTATCTCTCAAAATTCAAAATTCCTTAGGGGTCAGGGTGGACTTATGGGAGACAGGATAAATGCAGCTGTAAAAGCTGGGAAATAGGAATATGAGATAGAATGGTTTTTAATAGGGTAGGAAACGAGAGACTGGGGTATAGGAGCCAGAAAGGTGAAAAAAAGCTAACAATGAAGTCCTTCGGAAAAAGCCACAGGAAACCTACTATAAAAGCTTCTTTCAACACATACACAATATAAAAAGTGTTGAAATGTATTTGCCTTATACCAAGGCTTCAGTAGAAACCAAGGGCTAGAAAATTAAAATTCCATTGCCACCAATAAATTCCCTCTTTTGAAGTTCTTACCAGGGAGGTCCCATCAACCCTCAGACATTACTAGGAATTGCCATTTTGCTTGGGTACCTGACAGACCTTGACAGTAAAGCCCTATTCTGAAGATATTACATAGCTGAGTCATAGAACAACAACAAAAATATTAAAAGCTTCATACCTTATGCCTAATTTTCCTAGGACTACAAGGTGCTATGCATGTTTATAACAGAGAAAGATATTCATAAACCTTATTAAATTATGATTTCTCTGTGCTACACTAACAACTGGCCTGCCAAAATATATTCACTGCTGTAATTTTGGCATGAATATTGTGAGAGAAGCTACCCACCTTCTGACTGAATTTCAGGATAACTTCACAGGATGGAGTACATACCTGACACTGTTATGGGGGAACACACTTGTAGTTACACTGGGTACAGGCCATAGGGTGGAACCTTCTGATATTATTCTGCTGAGTAAATCAAGTATTAAACTGATTCTCAACAACTCATTGTTATAGCCATAAAATAGTGCACCTCTCAAGTCTCACCAGAGATTATTCTTCTTGTAGTAAATGGCAATTAGGACAGAAACCCACAAATGGTCAACAGGCAGAGAGTAAGAGAATGTGGAATTATCAGTGCTAAATAGGACACCTATATCACACTTTTGCCTCCTAAGGTTCAGAGATCATTGAGGAAGACGGACCACAAATATTGTAATAGCCAGAGGTTATAGAAAATGGAAGGAAAACTTGTATTCTGGATACCATGAGGTAGTTCAATATATGAACCCATAACACTTGTGTCAGCATACATAAGACCTATGTAAGTCCAAGCCAGACAAAAACCCAGCATGGATGGGAAGGTGGGAAGGAAGATTCGACCCTGGGTTGGGATTTATTAGCTATTGATAGCTTCTGGAAGAGAGACAGTCAACTTTCATTACTAGTGTGATACTTTGCAGGCTGACCAATTTACAGGAGATCGGAACATTTGAGAAACATAGGTTAGGCTCAGTAGGTCTTCACAAAAAGTGGCAAATAATAATAGTGAGCTAAGTCAGAGGAGGAGGGTAGTAAGATTGGAGTAGAGCAGAAAGACAGGTTTAATATGATCAAAATACCTTGTATGACATTCTCAAATTAATAAAAGATTTTAAGAGGCATCTAGACACCACACACACACACACACACACACACACACACACACACACGCAAAGCAACCAATTCCAAATTGGGGCAAAGAACTAAACTGAGTGTTCCAAAATATGAAATGTAAATGGCTTAGAAACAATTTATAAAATAGTCAATATTTTAGTAATCAGGGAAATATAAATTAAAACTACTTTGAGATTTGATCCTACCAAGTTTGAACATATAATATCCACACGAGAAATGATGACCAGTGCTAGTGTGGGTGTGGGGAAAGCAGAATATTTATTCACTGCTGATGGGAGTACAACTAGTATAGCTCCTAGTGTGTAGAGCATCCTCAAAACCTAGAAATGCTTCTACCACATGACACAGCCTTTCTATTCCTGGTCATATACTCAAAAGACTCTACATCCTATTACAGAGATAGCTGCTCATTCATGTTCATTGGTGATTTACTCACATTAGCCAAAAAAATTTTAAAAATGAAAGCAATGCAGAAGTCCACCAACAGATGAAATCATAATGAAATGTAGTACATTTACAGACTGGAGTATTATTTAACTCTTAATTGAAGTGAAATATGAAATTTGTAGTTAACTTTGTAGAGTTGGAAACAATCATCTTGAGTGAGGTAACCCAGACACACATGGTCAATATCACAGGTTCTCGTTCACATGTAGATGCTAGCTTTGAATCAATGAGTGCTTCAACTGGGAAACTCCACAGATGTCAAGCAACAAATAAAAGGTTATGGTATGAGGTTGATGTGAGGGGAGAAAATGTACAGTGATATAAAGGAGGCAAGGGGAATAATGGAATGGGAAGTGTTAAATAAGTTATGGGATGGGAAAACATTTTATATGTGGGGTTATATTGAGAGTGATAACTAATACAGAAGGTTTTTGAAACAGTCATATGGAAAACTGGTATTATAGAAACTTCCTAAGATATATAGAGATGCATATATTTAAAAAAATCAGACTAAATGGAGTTACCCTTTAAAGACAGGGGGATGAAGGACAATGTCTGTAGAATACCATACTAGCTAGCCAAGAAAAAGCCTAAATGCCTTGAATAGTTCTGCTTCTTGAATTCTTGATCACAGGAATCCCCTAGTTCCTCAAGCAATATTGGCTATAATCATTACTCTTTGTTATCCTGCAGAAATTGAATGTAAGACCCTATTGCTAAAGACCCTATATACATGTGTCCTAGAACATGGAGAAATCTAGCTGATATTGACCTCAAAGCATCATCTCTACTGGCTAGCTTTGGAAATGCTTCACAGAGTTATGCATTCTACCAGAAAAGAATAGAAATCATCAATCTTACCCAGCTGTGAATCCTGGAAGCTACAATAATGACAGCCTGGCAAGATATGCATCCCAGTACAGCAGTGACATGAATGGTATCAGAATTACTGATAATTTCTGACTTTAAAGCCCAATTAAAGTCCCAGCACAATGGAGCCCATTCCTCTCATTGTTACTGAGGGCAGCAACTTGTAGCTAGACAGGGCATAGGCACTATGAGAGAACCTAGTACTACTATTCTGCTAAATGGACATAGTATCAAACTGACTTCAAATGAATTATTATAACCATAGATTTTTGCATCTCTCAACTCTCATGAATGAAGCTTCTTTGCTCAGTAGATGGTGATCAACACAAAACCCACAACTGGTCAACATACAAAGGACTGAGACTATGGAGTGGGCAGCCATAAACGAGGTATCTGTATTACATTCCACCCACAAATGCCAGGGAATACTATGGAAGATGAGGTAGAGTGACTATAAAAGCCAGAGGCAGTCAATAAAAAGAAAATAGAATTTTTTCTGAACCCAAGAGGGAAGTTCACATGTGAACCCACAGCAGTTGTGTCAGCAAGCACAAGATCTGTAGAAACCTAAGTGAGACAAAAATCTCAGCATGACTCACCTCCCTCTGCTTCCCTGGGCCTGCGCAACCCCCCCCCCCAGGCCTCTCTCCTACCCACAGGCCTCTCTCTGGGGTAAGTCTATCACGCACTCCGGGCCTTGAATCCCCCAGACTCATTCATCCTCCTATCTCCCCAGCCGGTCTCTCCTCCTAGTTTGGGTCCTATCCCATTCCTTGTCTTGGGGCTCCAGACACCTGGGGAACCAATATTGCTTCTCGATCCTTTTCATCCAGACCTACTCTGTGCCTTTTCTGGTCCCCAGGAGCATTGCTTCTGGGCCAGGCCCCGCCCTCACCTCCCTCTGCTTCCCTGGGCCTGCAGGACCCTCAGGCCTCTCTCCTACCCACAGGCCTGTCTCTGGGGTAAGTCCATCATGCACTCTGTACGTTTATTCCTCCAGTCTCATTCACCCTCCCATCTCCCCTGCCGGTCTCTCCTCCCAGTTTGGGTCCTGTCCCATTCCTTGTCTTGGGGCCCCAGACACCTGGGGAATCACTACTGATTACTGATCTTCTTCATCCAGACCAACTCAGTGCCTTCTCTGGTACCCAGGAGCACTGATTCTGGGTCTGGCCCTACCCTCACCTCCCTCTGCTTCCCTGAGCCTGCATCACCCTCCAGCCTCTTTCCAGGACACAGGAGCTGACCTTTCCTCTTCCTGATTCTTTGCATCCAGAACAACCCAGCTCCTCAGTGCAGTCCCCAGGAGTCCCTGGGGACATTCCTGCCCCCATCTGCCTTTGCATCTCTGAGTGGCACAGCCACCAGCTGCCCTAGACAAGCATCTTTCCTGGGCCAGGCTCCAAGGCCAATCCAAAGCCCAAATTCGTGAGGCCAAAATCTTTCCTGCAGGGATCCAGACCTTAGGAGAAAGTTTGAGAGCATCTGATCCTCATCTGACTTGGGCCTCTGTGGGAACTCCTGAAGACAAAGGCAATCTGGCCACTCCAATATAAAATCAAAAGAGAGAACCAGAAGCTTAGACGAACCAGATTTTCATACCCAAAAAGTAAACCACAAAAACACATAAAGTTCACAAACAGAAGCAGATGTAAACTTGAAGGCTCAATTCTCACACAGGAATCAGAAACTGCAAAAGAAATCCACACGTCAGAATCACAGAGAAAAAATAACATGAAAAACCAAAATAACATATCCTCACCAAATACCAATACTACTCTAGAGGAGTACAATGAGAACCCCTAGAGATAATGCAGGACATGGAACTCAAAAGAACAATTATAAACATGATAAAATAATTCAGTGAATTTAAAGAACACACAAACAAAGAAATCAAAGAACTGAAGGATGATAAGGATAAACTTTTGAATGAATTCAGAAAAGAGTTAGAAATATTGATGAATACTCAGGCTAAAATGAAGAAGGAAGTGAAACACTCAGTAAGCCAATTTGAAACAACAGGAGAAAGCCTCAGCAATAGGATGAACGAAATGGAAAACAGAGTATCAAGACTGGAAGATAAAGTGGATGAACTAGAACACTCAAGTAAAGATTATGAAAAATTCAAGAAATCACAAGAATGGAATATGCAGGAATTGTGTGACACCATAAAAAGACCAAACTTATGAATCATAGGCATACAGGAAAGAAAAGAATCCCAAGATACTGGCATGAACCAGATCTTCAACAGAATCATGGAAGAAAGTTTCTCAGAATTAAAGAAAGACATGCCCATACAAATACAAGAAGCATATAGAACACCAAACAGACAGGACCAGAAATTCTCCAAGGCACATCATAGTAAAAACACTAAATGTATAAAACAAAGAGACAATACTGAAAGCTGCAAAAGAGAAACAAGTCACATATAAGGGAAAACCCATTAGAATTACAGCTGACTTTTCAGTGCAAACTATGAAAGCCAGAAGTATCTGGAGCAAAGTATTCCCAGGTTTAAATGACCACAGATGCAAACCCAGATTACTATACCCAGCCAAAATGTCTATAATAGTCGAAGAAGAAAGAAAAATCTTCCATGACATAAATAGGCTGAAGGAATTCATGTTCACAAAACCAGCCCTTCAGAGAGTTCTGGAAGCAATACAAAGTGCTGAAGAAAGGAATGACTATACCCAAGGGGTTATTGAAAGAAATCCTATGAAGGTATAACTGTGCAAAAGTACAACTATATCAAGTATGTAAACAGAAATAAAAATGACAGGATTCAATACTCATCTTTCATTAATAAATTTAAATACTAATGGAATGACCTCCCCAGTCAAAAGACACAGACTATATGAATGGATTAAGAATCAAAACCCATC
>NW_008337804.1:612138-613601 GCF_000622305.1 Nannospalax galili | reverse complement strand
CCAGTGAGCCCAACTTCATAAAAACAGTACTACAGGACTATAAGACCCAGATTAATCCCAACTCATTAGTAGTAGGGGACTTCAATACCCCACTATCTCCATTAGATAGGTCAACAGGCCAGAGACTTAACAGAGAGACATCTGAATTAAACAAAACCATATATCAAATGGACTTAACAGATATTTACCGAGTATTCCACCCAAACACCAAAGGACATACTTTCTACTCAGCACCTCATGGAACTTTCTCCAAAATCGACCATATACTGGGGCACAAAACAAAGCTCAGCAAATACAAAAAGATGGAAATAATTCCATGTATTCTATCAGACCACAATGCAAATAATCTTACAATCAACACTGGAAGAAGCTCTAATCACCACATGAACACATGTAGATTAAACAACACACTCCTGAATGATGAATGGGTCCAAAGAGAAATTAAGAAAGAAATAAAAGTATTCCTGAAATTAAATGAAAAGGACAATACAACAACACAACAAAACCTCTGGGACACACTGAAAATGGTCCTTAGAGGGAAGTTTATAGCTCAGTGCTTACTTCAAAAAATCAGAAAGAATACAAATAAGTGATTTAACATTGCAGCTCAACATACTTGAAAAGCAACAGCAAACAAAACCCTAACCCAGCAGACAAGAAAAAAATAACAAAAATCAGGGCAGAAATTAATGAAATGGAAACAAAAAAACAATACAAAGAATCAACAATTCCAAGAGCTGGTTCTTTGAAAAGATAAACAAGATTGACAGACCGTTAGACCAGTTAACCTAAAGAAAGAGAGAGCACCTCCAAATCAACAAAATCAGAGATGAAAGGGGGGACATCAAAACAGACACCAAAAAGATACAGAACATTATAAGGGAATACATTGAAAACCTATATGCTACTAAATTTGAAAACCTAAAAGAAAGGGACGGTTATCTAAAGGCATGGGAACCTCCAAAACTAAACCAAGAAGAGATTAACATCTTAAACAGACACATAACACAAAAAGAAATTGAAACAGTAATGCAAAACCTCCTGACTAAAAAAAGACCAGGACCAGATGGATTTACAGCAGAACTGTATCAGACATTTAAAGATCTGCTTCCAATACTACTTAATTTATTCAAAAATATAGAAATGGAGGGAGAACTTCCACATTCATTCTCTGAAGCCAACATCACTCTAATACCAAAGCCAGTTAAAGATACAACCAAAAAAGAAAACTATAGACCCATATCCTTAATGAACGTAGATCCAAAAATTCTCAATAAGATACTTGCAAACCGCATACAGACACACATCAAAAAGATCATCCACCATGATCAAGTCGGCTTTATTCCAGAGATGCAGGGATGGTTCAAGATACGAAAGTCATTAAATGTCACTAATCATATAAATGGACTCAAAGACAAAAACCACATTGTCATCTCAATAGATACAGAAAAGCCTTTTGACAA
>NW_008337804.1:601949-611858 GCF_000622305.1 Nannospalax galili | reverse complement strand
ACAAGAGCAGGAAATTAAAGGCGTAATAATTATAAAAGAAGAGATCAAATTATCCCTTTTTGCAGATGATATGATATCTAAGAGATGCCAAAAATTCCACCGCAAAACTGCTAGAAATTATTAACACATCCAGTAAAGTGGCAGGTTACAAAATTAACCTACAAAATATGTAGCCTTTGTATATACCAATAACAAACAATCAGAGGAAGAGCACATGGAAACTCTCACGTTCAAAATAGCTGAAAAAAAAAAAAAAAGCTCAGAATAAACCTGACCAAAGACATTAAAGAGCTCTACAATGAAAATTTTAAATCTTTAAAGAAAGAAATTATAAAGACATCAGAAGATGGAAGGACATCACATGCTCATGGATTGGAAAAATTAATAATGTGAAAATTACCATCCTACCAAAAGTCATTTTAAGATTCAACACAATGCCAATCAAAATCCCCATGACCTTTTTCACAGAATGGGAAAAAAAACTAAGATTCATATGAAAGCACAAAAGCCTCAGATAACCCAAACAACACTGAGCACTAAGAGCAATGCCAGGGGGGTTATTATACCAGACTTTAAGCTGTATTAAAGAGCTATAGTCATAAAAACAACAAGGTACTGGCACAAAAACAGACCAACAGATCAATGGAACAAAATTGAAGACCGAAATATGAGTAAATGCAATTTCAGCCACCTGATATTTGACAAAGGGACCAGTGTGGCCCGAATTCTCTCTGGGTCCCCCCCACGATCAGACAAACCATATAATGTATTTTATGTGAGTTTATTAACTTACAAAGGAATGAGTACCTAGTGCCTAGCCCAGTGCTGTGGCAACTCAGAGCCCGCCTTATCAGACCATGCCATGCCCATAGCCCCGCTAGCATTCTCTCATGCCTCCGGAGCCAGCGATCTTGCCCCAGGTCCACAGGAAGTCAGTCCATTCTGTGTTTGAATTGCTGCACTGGCTGCAAGTTTCCTACACCATCACGTTCTACCAGTGGCTCCTGGCTTCCATCCCAAGATGGCCTCCAGCTTCCCTTCCTACTTCTCACTTATATCAGGCCCCGCCCATTGGAGGAATCAGCAAATTGGGAGACACCCAGGAATATTCACTGGAGGCAAGACAGCATGTTCAGAAAACAGTGCTGGCAAAACTGTATCTCCACTTGTTGAAGAATGAAACTAAACCCCTATCTTTCACCCTGCAAAAATAGTCAATTCCAAATGGCTCAAAGACCTCAATGTAAAGCCTGAAACTCTGAAACTATTCAAAGAAAACATTGGGAAAAACCTACAAGATAAAGATGTAGGAAAGGATTTTTAAGCTGGATGTCAATTGCTCAGGAAACAAGGGCAAGAATTAAGAAATAGGACATCATTAAAATAAAAAGCTTCTGTACTTCAAGGGAGGCAACCAAATAAGCAAACAGAAAACCCACAGAACGGGAGAAAATCTTCACCAGCGACACATCCAACAGAGGTTTAATATCCAGAATATATAATGAACTCAAAAAACAGAGAGTTCTCAAAAGAAGAAGTAAAGATGGCTATGAAACATCTAAAACATGCTCAACATCACTAATAATTAGAGAAATGCAAATTAAAACCACTTTAAGATTTCATCTTACCCCAGTCAGACTGTCTAAGGTCAAGAGAACAAATGATATCAAATGTTGGAGAGGATCTGGGGAAAGGGGAACACTCATCCAACACTTATGGTGCTGCAAACTGGTTCAACCCCTATGGAAAGCAGTCTGGAGAACTATTAAAAAACTACAAATGAACATACCATTTGACCCAGTTATACCACTCCTTGGCATATACCCAAAGAACTCGTCCTATTGCAGAGACACTTGTACATCCATGTTTGTTGCTGCTCTTTTCACAATAGCTAAGAGATGGAAGCAACCTAGGTGTCCCTCAATTGATGAGTGATGCTGAAAATGTGGTTCATATATACGATGGAGTTTTACTCAGCAGTAAAGAAAGATGAAATCATGAAATTTGCAGGTAAATGGATGGAACTTGAAACTGTTATACTGAGTGAAGTAACTCAGACTCAGAAAAAAAAAAAAAATTCGACATATGTTCTCCCTCATATGTGGATCCTAGAACCAGATTCTGATCTGATACATGAGTATGTAACCAGACACAACTACAGGAACCAGGATAATGAAAGGAAACAGTGATGTAAAGGAAAAGAAAGAACCTGAAAGAGAAGAAAAGTAAGAAAAAGGCTTTAGTAAGGGAGACATAGATTAAAAATTGGGTTAGTTTAAAGGAAGGGGAGGGAAGGGTATACAAGGAACCTGGGGGATAAAGGGAAAGAAGGAGCTCAAGAGAGGTAGGACCATAGGAGAAGGGTTTTATTAAGGGAGAAAGGGGAGAAATGGGGGCACCCTAAATGGGAAAACCATGATGGAAGGGTGAGACAAGGTGAGAGATAAACAATGCCTAGCTAGTTTTGAAAACCAGAGGGAAGCATATTACTCCTACAACCTACTGACAAATTACACATAGCAGATCAAGAAATATATGTCAAGGTAAGGTTTATCTGAGAACAACTGGTCTTTCCCCAAGATTTATCTACATGACACAGAGTAAATAAAAGTACCAGACTGGTGGAATTAAACTTCCTGGATGTTTAACAGACATCCTTTGAGGCCTATAATAATTTGGTCAGAGGGACATAAAGAACATTTTTTGTTCCTTGCCCTCCTAGGTCGACTAGTTCCAGGGGACTATGAGCATATCTCAAAATGTCCTATAATGGTAGTGGGTCACCTGTCCTCTTGATCATGGAGGCCGAGGAGACTCCACCAGATGGACTTGAACCTGTGTCCAGTCTACAAAGAGGAGGGTCAACAGAGAGGAATCATTTCCTCCATGCTTCCAAGCAAAACCAACCATGGTCAAGCAGGACCTTTGACTTATCTTCACATAGGTGGAACTGGTGAAAGAAAGGAGTCAGGGGATCCCCCCAAGCCCACGTGACCCCTCAGGAACAGATCCTCAAACAACCTTAAGATTAAAAAAATTGGTTTATCTGGACCAACTCTTTGGCCTTAAACACCCAAACGGAAAGTATAACCAAAGATTAAAGGGGCCAATATAATTTCATGAGTCCATCTGCATAGCTAAAGCTACATAATAAGCAACAATGCCAGACAGGTGATACCTTCTTTTGCGTTGTTGGCTAGGGTGGCCAAAGGGACTCCCAGATAGTATCACAGCATAGAAATGGGAAAATGAACAGCTGACTCCCATCTTACATAAAGGAATATTGACAACTGATTACTGCTAGATGAGGAAGTGCTGACCCTCCTAAAAAAAAAAAAAAAAAAAAAAAAAAAAGACCTTTAGATAGACCGACTAGATTCACCAGAAGGGCACTAGATTCACCAGAAGGGCAAGTAGTGGGGAATGACTTGGGGTGTCGACAACACAGCAGACAGTAGCAGGGATATCAGAGTATAAGGGCTCTACCTTGGGGAGGGAGGCTATGGGAGTATGCTATCTGAGAAATGGGTGTAGTCGAATTCAATTGTTTGGAATATTCTGTGTGATACACACACACACACACAGACAAAATCAACAAATTTATAAAGAGTGTATTATATTTGAGGAGGAAGCATGGAAATTTACATCATGTTAATTAGTAGAGGTGATAAACAATACCATTGAAATCTGCCAGATGATGTTATAGACACACACAGGCACCAGGGATCCAAGTGGAACAGATTACGACTAGTAATAATGAGATACATATGGATTAGAGATGCAAGCACCAACATCTCAGTGTTAGTAACAAATACAAAGAGTCTGTCTGCAAGGAACAATACATTCTAAAATGAAATGGAGATATTTTTTAAAGGTTAAAAACTCATCCAATATTATGTTTTACAGGGCTTATATTGAGTTCAATAATATATAATTGTATTAATTCAACTGTGAAACTAGAAACTTGTACCTACTTCTGAAAGAGATGTACTGTTGCTCTAGGGTGTGTTATTGAATATGTTAAAGCTGTAGTGAAAGGCATCTAATCATGTAGTTATTAAAATTTTTAAAAAGTATAATGATTAAAAAAATAATTCTTCAAATCATAAAAATTTGCTCCTTAACAATTAATAGATGTGAAATACATTATCATTGAAATCTACCTGATGACTTTATATTTGTGCTGAGATGCCAAGAAGCTCAGAAAGTAACCAGCTGTGACTAGTAATAATCTGATATATAGAGATTAGAAATGTATGTGGAAACATCTTAATGTCAATTGCATTAAAATGAAGTTTTCTGCATGAAACTCTGTACTTTAATAATGAAATGGAGACATTTTTAAAGGTTAAAACATCATTTAATTTTATGTCTTAGAGAGTTTATACTGAGTACAGTATTATATAACTGTAATAATTCAACTGTAAACCTAAAAATGTACAGCCAATTTTGTAAGAGATGTAGCCTAGATCAGAAAATTGTTATTGACTATGTCAATGTTGATGTAATGAAATGCTTCTTCTAAGTATTTGCTTATTAAATAAATAATTTAAAAAAAAATCTCAGAATGGAGGGGGAATGTTGGCAGGAAGCCCAGCCCTAGCTTGAGAGCTATTTACCATTAATAGCTGCTTGGAGAGGGAGAGTCAGATTTTATTTTATGGGTATGAAGCTATGCAGGTT
This sequence comes from Nannospalax galili, assembly GCF_000622305.1. Lineage (NCBI taxonomy): Eukaryota > Metazoa > Chordata > Mammalia > Rodentia > Spalacidae > Nannospalax > Nannospalax galili. Next base: position 607,175 of record NW_008337804.1, on the reverse strand, counting down.
CATATACATGGATAGGCAGGTATATCGACATAGAGATAGACAGGAAGGTAAATATATAGAGGACAGGAAGTGAGGGAAAAGGAAGTGAGGTAGCTCTAAAAGGAAATGGGATGGGCTTTGAATATGATTAAAATATCTTTTACAGTAAATTCTGCAAGAAACAAAAAGTTATTAAAATATAGACTTGCACACATATTATATCAAAATAGAATTGCATGCAGCTGTGACCTGAAGCTCATTATGCAGGCCAGGCTGGCCTAGATCTCACAGAGATCTGCTTGCCTCTGCTTCCTGAGTGTTTGGCACCACACCTGACCCATATAGCTATTAAAATATACTAATTCTGTTATAAATTCTTAAGATCTTCGAAATTCAATATATTATTTGTAGAATGTGTTAACTGAACTTTCTTAGAGAGTATGTGTCAACTAAAATTTATGCAAACATATAATTGCAAAATTAAACTACTGAATTCAATTGTTAAAATGCACTGTTCTCCCTATTTACTGTGCCTCTATCTTCATACCACTTTCAATCTTTCTCAACACTACTACCAGAGACAGTATCTGGAATATGTGAACATGCTACCCTTCTGCTCAGGACCTTCTGATGGTATCCCACCATCCCCAAAACTTTTAATTAAAAAGTTATATCTGGGGGCTGGAGAGGAGGCTCAGCGGTTAAAAACACTGGTTATTCTTGCAGAAGACCCAGGTTTGAATCCCAGCACCTATATGGCAGCTAACAACTGTCTGTAACTATAGTCCCAAGGGATCTGACAGCCTCTTCTGACCTCTGTGGGCATTGCACGACACGGGTACACTTACCTACATGTAGGCAATACACACATACACACATATACACACACACACACACACACAAAATAAATAATTAAATAAAATTAGTAAAAAAAACATATCTAATATCCCTTTTGTCTCATAGAAATACAATGTCAAATTCCTGTGCAATTTCATCTTATCTTGAGTTGTATTTAAAAGGAGTAAGTCTAATTAATTTTAACAGTGTAACTTAAAGTAACAGCTCTAAGATCTAGAATCTCTATGGAGAAGCAATCTACTCTAACATAAGGTTCATATGCACCAGAAGCAATTCAGCAAGATATGTCTATTTTCATCACATCCTAAGGAGGCAGAAAGAGCAAGCAGGAATAGGGAGACATTTGCCACAAAATCTTGGTGCCTCTTTCTTATCTTTAGCTGTTCATGATCAACAAAATCAGTGAAGTCTTTGAGACATAATCTCAATGGACAGCTGGTTCTGTGAAATCTGGACTCTTTACATCTGGGAGATAACTTCCCTGCAACCTCAGAATGATCAACAATGCTCTGAATTGATTGCATTCTTCCAAAATTCATAAGTTGGAATTCAATCTTCAATACCATGGCATTTGGAAACAGAACCTTTGAGAACTAACTAGGTTTTGATGAGATTATGAGGGAGGGAATTTTGTGATAGGAACATGCTTTTGTAAGAAACAAAGGGAGATAAACATTTGTTTTTGCATATGAAAGCAGGAAAGAGCCAGTGAATACATGATGACCAGGAAGAGACCTACTCCACAGGAACCTGACCAAACTGTCAACATGATTTCACACATCTGGTCTGCACAACGGTCAGAAAAATGTGTGTATTTTTTAAATACTCAGTCACGATATTTTGTTGTTCCATCTCTGCCCTGGTCAGCTTTAATTATCAACATGACACAGCCAAGATTCATCTGAAAAGAAAGCCTCCACTGTGGAATGCCCTAGATCCAACTGGCCTGTTGCCATGCCTGTGTGGGAATGTCTTTATATAATTAAGGAAACAAGTCCCTGCACACTGTGGCTGACACCGTCCGCAGGCAGATGGTCCTGGGCTATATAAGAAATCTAGCTAAGCATGATTCTTGCAGCCAGAAAGAGAGAAAGCTAGCACAAAGAATGCCTACATGGATGGGTTCTGCTTCAGGACCCTGAGTTGAGTTCCCCCTTTGACGTCACTCAATGATGACCATAACTTGGAAGTGTAAGTCAAATAAAACTATCTTCCCCTGAGTTGCTTCGGATCAGTATATTTTAGCACAGCAATAGGAAGAAAAGGTAGAGCAATCCCAGACGGATTAAAATACTCAATGTCCTACTGAGAAGATGTAATCAATGTTTCAGTGAGGTCATCTTTTCAGAATAAGAATAGAGAAAACCACAAGACACGGGGTTGACTATTCATGGGGGTTAATAGGTGTAAAGAGGCAATGATAAGTCAATAATTATTCAAAAGGCCTGCTTTATTTACCTGTCAGATGCTCACAGTTTTCTAAAATTTAACCTCTGATTATTTGGCTGTTTGCTAAAATTCCTTAAAACTTGTCATCACATATGCATTGAAAAACATTTTAACAATATTTGATCTGAATCAAATAATATTACCAGAAAGGGTGAAAATTAACATGAAATTAGAAAATCTGATGGAATTTTAAGCATGAAAAATGTGACATTTCACATTTCTCACAAAGTCCATGTGAGGTTTGGGTTATAAAATGGGAGGCAGAGGCAGGTGGATCTTTGTGAGTTCAAGGCCAGCCTGGTCTACATAGTGAGTTCCAGGAAAGCTGGGGCTTATTTTGATATATCACAGTGAAAGATTTATCGTCCTCTTTTTTTTTTTTTTTTTTTTTTAAAAAAAAAAAAAAAAAAAAAAAAAAAAAAAAGAGAAAAAAAATAAAGATGAGCAATATAAGACTTCAACTTTCTACTTTAAATGTCCTTCACTTTCTACCTCCTGGAGGAAGAAATATGCTTTATATTTTCTCTTCTTGAAATTACCATGCTGAATAAAAAAAAAGAAACTGACCTACTTGCGAATGAACACTCCTCTTTAGAGTTTCAATTGTTAAGTGTGTTATGGTGACAGTCATGATCATAAGACAAACTTAATCACAGATACAGACTATCTGATGTATCTGTGGATACATGTCCTGCCAGCACATTTTCTAATTTCTAAATACTGAAATACCTTTTACATTCTAATATAAATTCATGGTCATTTATCAACTACCTTATCATTTACATGCTGCTCATAATTGCATTAAAATAACTATTATAGAGAGGTAATATAAATTTTTGGAGCAAATAATCATTCAGTAAAATATGTATATATTATTTCTATGAATATATGAAAGCCTTAAACTATATATTCAACATAAATCTGACTTTTAAGGTTGTTTATGTCTATCTAGCCTTAGAATGTATACAATATTGCTAGCCACTTTTTAGAGAGCAGGAGAATGTACATTTATATTTACAATTGTTACTTTGCCTGACATGAATTAAAACTAGGGTGCAGTGAACTCAAATAGAAATGGTGAAAAAAGTAAATGTTTCTTAACATGCATTGTTACCAGGTAACTATTAAATTAAATTCATCACATAAAGTAATTAAGTCTAATTAATAGTTAATATGTAATGACTACCTATTCACAAAACTTAATGACATTCTAAGTGTATTCAGATGTACCATGTAATCGGTGCTTATTGCATTAAACCACATATCACATGCCTGTTATCTCCTTTGTTTTCTAAATTAGAATTTCAGTTCAACTGCTGCTTCTAAGGTAACACCTTTGAAACACAGAAAATGAATTGGCAGAATGCCAACAAAACAGCTTAAAATGAAACACAAAGGGGTTGAGCAACAAGGAAGCTTAATCTTTTAACACTTTTAGTTCAGCTCCATTGTAGTCAATGAAACAGGTATCAAATTATAAGCAGCTTGATTCTTTCCTACTGACTCTTGTCACTGTTACACTGTAGGTGTTTGGTTTAGATGGAAAGATATTTAAGATAAATTTCTTGTCATGTTGTGTAATGGTTTGATGCTGTTTTTGTTGACAATGATGTGTAATAAAAGCATCTCAGATATATCTAATATGTTTTCATTTAGGATAATCACCTTTATGACCTTTCTTGTACTGAGAAGTTTATCACTATTATATTTTTGTTATGTAAACAATTCTATCTAATTCAGATAGGGGTCATTAGCTAGTTACTGAACACACATATTTGCTCACTTGTAATACATAGTAAAAGATGTCTACTAATTATCAGAGAAGATGAATTTCAGATTTAATAGTACAAGAAGGAGGGGCTAGAGAGATGGCTCAGTGATTAAGAGCACTGGCTGCTCTTGCAGAGGACCTGGGTTAGATTGTCAGCACCCACATGGTGGCTATGAACCGTCCTTAACTCCAGGCCGAGGGGAATCTGACGCCCTCTTCTGACCTCCCCAGCATTGCACAGCACAGGTACATTCACACACAGGCAATACACTTATACACATAAAATAAAAATAATAAATAAAATATTTTAAAAAATAGTAAAAGAAGGAGAGTAGATGTGAAAATAATGTTTCAAGTTCTGCAGTGTACATGCATAGACTTAAAACAGGGATCACAAAAGCAAAATAGATCAAATAGTAAATTATGATCTTGGTTATAGATTTCAAATTATTATTTAACCCAATTTACCAAATTTTAAAAAGGTAGATTTTACCTTATTAAATATTAATATTTACATTTTCATAAAATGTTTATTTGAAGTTTCTATCATTTAACCCACTTTAAAAATTATTTGCATGATTATCAGTTTAATGAACTATAAAAAGTTAATACTGTTTCATGCATACAAAAGCTAAGTAGTTAAGTGATATATGGAAAAAAAATCTGTCTTATAGAAATATTAATAATAGCTGGGCATGGTGGTGCACGCCTGTAGTCCCAGCACTTGGGAGGCAGAGGCAGGCTGATCTCTATGAGTTCGAGGCCAGCCTGGTCTACACAGTGAGTTCCAGGACAGCTGGGGCTACAGGGAGACCCTGTCTCAAAAAAAAAGATTAAAAATCTTCATAAATAAATTAAAGAATTTTCAATAAATAATATTTTGTCAACTAGATATATACAGAGAAAATATGTCTTTCAAAATGATCTAAAACTGAATCATAATCTTTAATGGACACCATAAATTTACATAAATGAAAAGGATACATAAGCCAGGTGTGGTGGTATACTCCTTTAATCCTAGCACTTGGGATGCAGAGACTGGCAGATCTCTATTAGACAGAGGTTAGAGGCCAGCCTTGTCTACATAGTGAATTCCAGGCCAGGTGCAGCTACTGGGAGACACCATCTCAAAAACAACAACAAAGAAGAATGTATATATATATATATAT
>NW_008337804.1:594290-601901 GCF_000622305.1 Nannospalax galili | reverse complement strand
TATATGTAAAACATAAATCTTCAGAGCAGTAAATTACTTACAAAACTTACAAAACAAAAAATAGCACATATAAAATTCAATTTTATATTTAATTTGGTCTTTTTGAAAAAATGAAGTACTTTATAGATAAAAGAAAGTGTATGTACACATGTTCATGTTTTTCATATCCAAGTTCTTAAAATAAGCATTTTAAACAGTAAGTGGAAGATAGATAAATTCTGTATGCATATGAGACAAATAAAGGTTAAACACTATGTTTTTGCACAATTATGAAGTCAGTAAAAGTTGAATGAAAGATACAAATGGCAAGTCACACAACAGGCAAAAATAGTTACCAATAAGGCAACCCATAGGGTTTAATATCCAAAATACATACGACGAATAGCAAGGAAATAACCCGATTTTGACATGGACAAAAGATTTGAAAAGACCTTTTCTAGAGAATCACAACGGAAGTGTAATGCTGTGGCCCAAGCCAAGTATAATTCCAACGTCTGGGAGGTTCAGACAGGAAGATATTAAATTTGAGGGTAACATTTTCCCCAAGTTAGCAAGCCTATATTTAGAAAATTTTTTAAAAAGTAAAGAATTACATAAAACTGGGCAAAGTGTACATGGAAAATGTTCTGCATCTCTAATTATGAAGAAAATGCAAAGTAAAAACACATAAACCAAATAACACCTCTTTGCATGACCTTTTTCAAGTAAGTGAAAAATTAACATTTGAGAACATACAGAGACAAGGAAACTTTTACTCTGTGCTTGGTACAAGAAAAAAAATCTTTTAAAATCTGAAGTAGAGCAAGAAATCACATTAGTCTATGGGTGTGATGGTCTTGGGATTTTGTATAAGATCTATGACCTTTCCAACCATGTATTTGGTTATGTTTACAGAACCACACTTGAGTTTCTGCCGACTGAGTGGGCTTTTAGTCCAAATAGGTAGCTGTTGATTGCCCCCTATATAAAAGTTCCACTACTGTATCAAAGTATTATGCTGTGCCAGCGCTGATGTGGTTATTTGGTCCTGAAGCTGGTCTTGGACTATCGATTGATGTTTTTCTCTTGGACTCGTTATAGTGCTCTCCAAAGCTATGAGAGCTAGACTTCAGGAAGTGAGTGATTTCAGGCCAGCTGCAGCTCTATTGCTCCAAATCCTGTGTCCGAAGTAGGTTCTGTCTTCAGCAGTACCTTCAAGTTCTGGGAAGCCATTAAAGACTATGCCAATACCTTGAGAAATTTGGGGAGGGTCTTTGACCATCCTGGCCAACAATTCATGAAGGATTTTCCTGTCTGACACTATTTCTTGTTATGTAGCCTTTAGCTATACACATACTTGTGTGAAGATACTGTATGTGTAATTTGTCATTAGGTTGTTGGACTACTATTATTCCCACTGTATTTTCTTATAAAATAGCTAGGCATTATTTATCTCTCCTCTCTCTCTTCCTATCTAACACTTCCACCATAGTTTCTCCATTTAAAGTGTCCCAATTTTCCCCATTTCTCTCTAGCTAATACTACTATCCTAATGTCTGACGTCTCATGAGCTCCTTCTTTTCCTTTATCCCCAAGGTTTCCTGTATAGCCTTCCCTCTCCCTCCAATTTAAATAACCACATTTTTATCTGTTTCTCCCTGAACAACTCCTATCTCCTACTGTTCTCTCTCAGGTTCTTCCTTTGCCTTTACCTCCCTGGTTCCTTTTTATTTTTCTGGCTGCTGTAGTTACATATGTGCAAAATATGTATCCTTATATTTAAAGACAACTATCCCAGTCACCACTTATTGAGGAAGCTTATTTTGCACCAGCCTGTCTATTACCTAGTACCACAACTGGTCATACACAGACATTGTGTATGAATTTCCCAAGCCTAAGCAACACATCTACAATGCAACCTCTACATCTAAGGTACATGGAACATAGAAAAGGGGCGATGAAGATGACACTAATGAGTCTCTCAATTCTCATTAATGAGAATCCCTGATACAACAGAGGGAAAGGAACATAAAAGGTTACAACTGGCCAAAACATAGATATTAATATTTCGCAGATGGCCCGTCCACGGACAGGAATCCTATATTAAACTTTATCCACCCACGGCTTAGGGACTATTAAAGAAGAGAGGGTGGAAAGATTTTAAGAGCCAGGGAGAAGATGCATGACCATGTGGAAACAAGAGTTCTCCCCACTCATATGATTCTATGACAATGGTGTCAGTATTCAAAAGTCCCACTCAAACTCAGACAGACAAAAATCCAGCACAGAACTGGGGAAATGTACAGCAGACCACAGTCTTAGCTGAGGAAACATTTTCAGCTGATTACTTCTAGGTGAGGAAGAGTTGATCTTCCTAAAACAAGACATTCTAGATAGGCTGAGTAGACCTCAGTGGATGGAGTTGCAAAGGGGTACATCTGGGGACCCTGACTTGACACACTGGACCTTAATATAGATGACAAAGTACATGGGTTCCAGTGGCAAGGCTGTGGGAGCATGCCAGTTAGGATGGGGGTATAAAGATGAATAAGAGTCTTTGCGATATTCTGTATAAAATACACAAAAAATTCAATAAAAACAAGTTTTTAAAAATCTGAAACACTCTTCTTGTGTAGTACTACTTTGCCTTTATTTTGAGGAAACCCTACTAATTCAGCCTCCCAAGTGCTGGGATTTCAGGTGTGGACCATCACACCTGGCTCAGAATATACATCAATGAAGACATTATGAGAAAATTATTGATGTTTCCTCAAAAACATTAAAAACAGAGCTGTCTTATGGTTCAGTAATCCTTCTGGGTATATATTCAAAGCAAATGAAGTCATCACATCTTAGAGATACCTGCACATCCATCTACATTGCTGCATTATCCAAATAGCCAAGGCAATGAGCTAATTTAAACATGCCCACCAGTGATTTGTTAAAGACATATCAAGTACATGTTATGGATACATACACAGTTATAGTCTTCAGACTTAAGGTATGTAGGCGTGATCTTATTTTTTTACAACAAAAATGTAAGAAACAATGAGTGTGGAGGATATTTTTGTAAGTGCCACAAGCCAGATACTGAAGGACAAGACCATTTGATCTAACTTTTCTGTGGAATGTAATCAAATCATACTTGTATGATGTACAGAATTGAAAAATGGTTGTGAGAAGTTAGAGGGTTAGAAAGGAAGCAGAAAAAGTATTGATGAAAGAGTAAAAATTTTATATACATAAGGAATAGATTTTGAGTCTACTCTACAGACAGGTAAGTACAGTATATTTGATGCATTTTTCCAAAATGTCTATAATAGCAAATTTAAACTTCAGATGGTAAAAAGGTCATAGATATATATGTACTTTGTCTTAATTACAATGTATAATTATATAAAAACATCAATTTAAACTGTATAATTACACACAATTGTTAATCAAATTAATACAGATATAAAAAAGAAAAATAAAATTAATAATGAATTTTTTTATACTTTTGTACCATAAATATACACAATTTTATCAACTACATCTTAACATATGTAGAATGTTAAATACAGAATTTATAAAATAAGGCAATAAAAACTCAGGTACATGCATATAAACTACTTAGCAATGCAGCATAAATCATGGTGATAATATTCCTGACTGTAATAATGAGTTTTTAATTGCATTTTACTTTATATCTTCAAGGTTGTAAAATGTAGGATTTAATTATCTCCACTAAACTAGAAATGTATATGTACTTTACTATACAGTGTAAATACTTTCCAAGTGTTATATAAAATCTAACAAACATGATCTCAACAATATTTATTTAGAAGCTAACACATAGTGAAAAATTAACCCAAGTTTTAAAAAAATATTTAATAAGTGGAAAACATTTTATGGTTGCACACATTATTTACTTACTAGTTAATATAGAGACAATAATAACCTGAGGAAATTTTCAAAGTATCTCTGAATCATTCCTTCCCCCCCAAATATAATATTAAACTATTCTGGTCAGCGAGGAAGTACTATACAATATTATGGTCATGTTTACCACAGAATAAATAAGCATGGATGTAATTCCATATTTAAACTTATAAAGTAAAGAAAGAACAAATCTGTGATTAAAAGCAAGTTGTACTTTGTTAGAAGTCAGTAGCCAAGGTATCAGATACATGTCTCTCAAAAACATTAATATTATTAAAAGTCTAACAATAGCAAGCAATTCACATCCCAACATGCAGCCTCCTTTATCTCTCGATTGCCTGCATAGGCCGACCAGGCACAACTCAAGCTCTCACATCAATGTAGGGCAACATTTCACATTAAGATGGTGTTTGTCTCTATTACTCTGGTTTGAATTCAAGTTGATTTCTGATTTATATCTCTGTTAATACTAGTGACCAAACAAAGCAGTGCCTGCAATCGTGTTTTTATCAGTTTGTGTCTGCTACAGCTCAACACAGAAAGGGAATCTTAAGGTGAATTACTATAACTTTTATACCCTTTTCTTGAGGTTTTAGATGCAAATGCATGAAAATTATGGATTTTGCTTTGTGTATTTATTTGTAATAGACACTTATGCCACCATGCATGAGGGGTTAGAAGCTCCAATGCATCCGTAATGGATGTGGCTATGCTTGAGTAGTTTTTTATGTTAGAATGTGGGAGGATGATACAGACCCTCCTCTGGTAACACTATTATTTCATAAACAAAGCAATCATGTTCTCTGGAATGCAGGGTTTTCTGATATCCTAGCATCTTGGCAACTCTAATATTATAGGTCTAGTATATATTGCCATAATGTTCTTTGGACATATCAACAGTGCTCATTTATCATAAGCTACACTTCTCTGAGTACTTTAAAAATATTTAGTAATACTCTTATGATGTGACAAACTAGTTTTAAGATATTTTAAAAACATAGTGATGAAATGCACAAAATCTTGTTTAAGTTCATTATATTGCCTATTTTTTGTGTGCTTTTTCAGACAATGGGAAGAAAGCACCAGTCAAATCCAAGGGATTTCGTATGAACAATGGAATACTGGGGGTTTTCTAATATAAATTATAAAAGTGCATATTAATTTTTTATTTTGATTGACAATTAAATAAGGAAAGATTTGTGGAATCTGGTTTAAATACACGGATATATATTGAAAATTTTAAATGTAAACTTACATGTTGAAAATTTAAAAATATGCACTATTTATTCACAGTGTCGTTCACTGAAAAACAAAGTATTCAAAAAATAATTAAAAATAGGATGAATGAGTATTGGGGAAAAATAAGAGTTCTATCTAAATTGCTCACATCACCTCTTTTACGCATTCTCATGAGTTCAAGGCACTTTATTGGACTCTAGCCCTTAAGATACTTAAGAGCACCAAAATCACTTTTTGTAAGTTATATTAGCACAATCAATAAGTATAAAAATGAATATAGTTTATTCAAAGTGATCACTGATATTATTTTCCTTTCTAAAGACAATTTCAATATAAACAGCATTTAATTTAACAGATACTATTTTGTTAATGTCAAGGTTTGGAATTGCTCAAGGGGAAATAGAAATATTTTGTCAACCAGAGTAGTTCAAAGAAACCCACTAAAACAGCTTGTTTCTTTCAAGCATTAGAGTGCTTCCAGCATTAATAGTTCATATTATGTATTGAAAATGATGTTATATTTCTTTCCTTTTTCATAACATATGGAGTAATTATTTTAATTTCCATTCAATGACTTAAGGTAGAAGACCAAATTACCTTAGTCTTTTTATTCATGCAGTTATGAAATCTCCCATTGTTGTGAAATCTTCCAGTTATGAAAATGTTTCAAAATTTATTGTAACAAATATTTTATGATACTCCTATTACAGATAATAAACCCAATTTTGAAGAAGTATGTGATTCAATGATACATCACTGCATCACTATATTTCATATCTCATACGACTGACAAACCATTCAACAAAATAACTCTGTAAGGACTCCAAACTTGCCATACAGATCTGAGACAGGAAAGTACTTAATGTCATTAAACACATGAGAGAAAAAGAGAAAGAGAGTGAGACAGAGATGGGGAGACAGAGACAGAGAGACAGAGACAGAGAGAGACACAGAGAGAGGCAGAGAGGGAGAGAGATATATAATATGAATTCTAAGGCGGTTATTACCAAAAATAAAGATGACTTGGCTGGTCCAGTATTTACAATTAAATATTTAGAAATGAAAAGTCACAATTTTCAGGATGCATCATAAATATAAAGCATTGAAATGTTCCCAAACATCCACTAGATGTCTCTAATATCTGACTGAATTGCTATATCCCTTCTAAAGCTGTGAGTTAAATATTGAAAACTGAACTCAATGTTCATTTTGATTTTCTTAAAAAAATTTGCATTTTTCAAAATAGATAGTTATTCTCATTAACGTGCAAATTCATCATGACTCACATTCAATGTCAAGGTGCATGCTCTTTTGGTGCCCTCCAATTCTGCTTGCAGCTTCACAGTCATATCTCCCTGAATCTGACAGCTTCACATCTTTGATATGCAGGGACGAGTGTCCATGCTGTCCTTTGACTTCAATGCGGCCATCTGGGCTCTGTTCATATGGATTCAGGAAAAAAGAAAATTTTACTTGTGCTTATGCAAAGGGATGAGCAAATTCATGATGTTTGCCACATATGTGTATTAATGAAAAAGTACTGAAACCATATTTTTAAAAAACATAAAAATAAAGTTTCTGTATTTTTGTCTTACTGGTTTAGAGTCTGCATTTTACCTGCTCACCTGCTCACAAGAACACTGACATATTGTCATCACTTTGACAAATATTTCATCAATAAAATATATTTATCTCTTTGCTTTTTAAAAGTATTCCATGTTCTTTATTTCTGTAAGGATTTTGCTACCATCCATTTATATTTCTTGCAAACATAAAGCAACAACATTGGTGTATAACAACCTAACAATAAAAATGATGTTTTTTGCATTTTGCTTTTATATTGTTTTTTTTTAAGTATAAAGACATATGACAAAGCCCTTAAGAAGAATACTTGGTATTTGTTTTTCAGTAAGTAAAACAGAATTGCCTGTCAGCAAAGTTTGTACTTTGTGCACCATATTGAAATTATTCAAATACAGTCATCACTGAATAAGTTGTACTTTGGAAGTAACTGGAAACAATACAGAGACAAAGAAACACCAATTTCAGAAATATTCTTATAAACCAGTAGAATATAGATTATGTTCCCAAAACATATTGCTATCTACAATTTAACTAGCATACCCATGATTTTCTTTAATTATTTAAATCTTCATAAAAATTTTAAACAAAAATATGTACATTGAATTTTAATTCAAATAATCAGCAAATATGAGATTCTGATACTTACAAAGAAACACCAATTTCAGAAATATTCTTATAAACCAGTAGAATATAGATTATGTTCCCAAAACATATTGCTATCTACAATTTAACTAGCATACCCATGATTTTCTTTAATTATTTAAATCTTCATAAAAATTTTAAACAAAAATATGTACATTGAATTTTAATTCAAATAATCAGCAAATATGAGATTCTGATACTTTTTAACTCATTAGAAATATGCATTTAACAATTTTTTCTGTTTTT
>NW_008337804.1:545088-594158 GCF_000622305.1 Nannospalax galili | reverse complement strand
TTAACTCATTAGAAATATGCATTTAACAATTTTGAATTTATTCTGTTTTTATATTTTTATTTTAGTTCTTCAGTAAATAGTATGTCATACATATATTTTTAAATGTTATGATATAAGGACAAAACAATTCGATAATTTCTTAAGTAACTGAAATGGAAATAAATTTCTACACGTGTAAAATTTTATCATGAACATTTATCACCAAAATTTAATTAATATCAAAACAGTTTAATAGCTTTTCTCAAATATGAAATTGCAGGGCAGAGTAAGTTTAATTTTCGAATTGTAATTTTATTTCTAATGTACTTACTTTATGATCATATATTGTCAGTTAATTTATAGATTATCAGTTATCAGAAGAAACAATTGTGTCAAACAAACAACTCATATAATTATTAGCACACCAAAATATTCTAACTCAAAAATAATAGTAAAGTGTGCATTTCAATAAATGAGCATTGTCTTCTGCTAACTTTTAAGATAGAATATTCTGCCCCAGATTTATTAATGGAGAGAAAGGAGGAGCTCGACAACTGAGCTCTGGTGTGTGTGTATGGGAGGAGCAGGGAGTGGCCTGAATATGATCAAAACATATTGCATGAAATACTTGAATCACTCAATAAATCAAAGAATTCATGGTATTTAAAACCATAAGGAGAACATCCCAAAGTCAAATCACTAATTTCGTACACATGCTATCTCACCACTTTCCCGTCATTACATCTGGTTTCATTGGCCCATCTAAGTATTTGTGTTCACGATTTGGTCCAGTAGAACTAGCTTTCTTCCTTCAATAAGCACTCACTTTTCTTGACTTCTATAACACTTTGCCCAGTTTTCTCCCAGTTCCCTGTATCTGTCTAATCCTGAGACTCAACATTCAGACTCCAGAACATGGGGCAACTACTTGGGTTCTTCTTGTATTCTGTTCTCTTCTCAGTGGATGCACATTGCTGAGGAATTCTCAGTCTTACCCATAGGTAAACTGAGGATTTTCCCCATCCTTTCCCTTCTCAGGATCTCACTCTGGAGATTAAGAACAAGTACCTCACTTCTATTGTGTGAACATTTGACATGCATCTCAAATCAGCATGCTCAGGCCCTTTGCTCTATTTTTAGACAAAGCCCTTCAATATAGCCCAGGACAGCCTCAAACGTCATTTTCCTGCTTCTCTTACTGCTGGAATTACAAGAATGTCTCAGTATAAGATGATCTCTTCCCAGCTTGCTCAACACTATCTGTTCTTTCTTTGCATTCCCAGTACTGATTTTTTCTATGCCATATACTGTACATCAGCTTGATCAAGACAGTTTTTCAATTTAAATCATTAGTGAGTTATCTAAACATCAAAGTATCTGAAGCTGTCACCTTCCTCAGCATGCTTGGTTTCATTCCTTGTACCTGTGTTTCTCCTGATCCATCTGCTCTGTGCTTCAGATATTCCCAGTTATCAGTTCCACATCTTTGAAAGTTATTGACATGCATCTCTTGATTAAAGAGGGAACAACTACATTTTTAGGTTGAATGTTACCCTGGAAGAATTTCAAACTCTGCAAAAGACATTGACATATTTCTTCCTTTTTTTCTGAGCCACACCATTCCAAAAGCAAAAATGTTTTCTTGTGTTAGCAGGAACACTTTTTAACAGTAAACTTTTTTCATTTTCATAATAAATTCATGAATATTTCATCTCACCTTGGCTGTGTAACCACAAATATCATCACCTCCCAAATAAACTCCAATCCTTCAGCCTGACAGTTAAGGACCTCTGTGTGTTATCGCCTTTCTGCCCAAGTGCATTATACAATTTGAATACCATCAACTTGAATTATTTTAAATTACTTATACTGTCTTGAATATTCTATGCTTTATCTAAGCATCCTTACATCCTTGTCTCCAGTTATTTCACCTTTATCTCTTCCAGAGTTACACTGCAAGTTTCCCTGTCTATTTTTTATTTTTTTGACAGATACTATTTACTATTCAATATAGTCCTGATGAACCAATAATGATTGAAGCACTTTTAACCTTTAAGCTTTGCTTGGAACCAACAGTTTTTATTTATTTATTTTTTTCAAATTTCAAGACTCTATAATACAGAATGAAACCATAGCTGAATGAATGTGAGAAAATTTTAATTTCATTTATGCTAATGTAAAAAAGGCCCATACCTATAATAGCAGTATAATATATCCTAACATTTTTAAGCAAGAATAAGTCACAGTAAACTTCACACATAACAGAATAAAGAATAACTTCTGTTATTGTTATTTAAAAACGTGCACTGAACTTTGCTAGAATGTAGCAATCAATTGCATTTTTAATAATGCTCATCAACATCATTAAAAGTGAATTTTAAAGTTTTAATTTTCTCTTGAAAATTAATAAATTCTCTTATTATGCTCATCTTAGATTGAGTTGAAAATAAGAAAAAACTCTTTGTATAAAATCATCATCAGTCTAACAATAAAAATGTTGACATAGAAACATTATTATTAACATGTCTTGAATTTTTAACATACATTTTGTGAGTAACAGAAACTTCAGGAAAGTATATGATTTGTTGGAATATAAGTCATTTTCAGAATTAACTTTACTTTTAAAGGTCACTATGTCCATTGGACTCAAATACCTAGACTACAAGACCAAAGTCATTCATTTCCATATCTGACATTCCAAAGGACATCTCTCTTTGTGCTACAGAAAGGCATTACCCGTATCTGAAAGAAAATTCATTTATAACCTGGCTTTGATTCAACACATCCTGAAGATTCATTTCAGACATCTGGTATTTGATTGAGACAGGTTAATGGCCATTTTAGCTGTCTATCAGGTACTTCCAGGTTCTACCACTGAATTAAGTAAGATGATGATTAGAAAGCAAAGTGTCTGTACATTATTATTCCTGCCTTTCACATAAATGCATTCTTAGAAATTTGATTTGATATTACATTCCTTGCCTTTCTAGAAGGTCAGTTTAAGAAATGCTTATTGAATAGGAGTTTAATAATTTTTATATTGATTATACATAGAGCTTAATATTATTTCAAGAATCTTTTAATGAAATAACTATATAATACCTATATGTTTTAGTTTAGTTCAAACCTAAATATTTTAGCAAATTTTGCTACAAAGCAATTAAGATTAAACAGTGTTCCCCAAATTATTTACATTTATATTTTTGCCTAACTGGATATTAATCTCTAAGTTAGAGTTCATGTGTACCATAAAGTGAATTTGAGTTGTTAGTACCCTGTCTCCTTTTGTATTCTGTCTTTGAGAATTTTTAGAGTCAATAGTCTCTATGTATTCATATATGCATGTATGTATGTATGTCTTTATTTACTTGACAGCTTCTCACTATGTGGCCCAGGCAGACCTTGAACTTCTGTTCCTTCTGCCTAAGCTTTACAAGTGCAGCTGAAGTTACAGGCATGCAGTCATACAACACCAGCTCTGACTTCTCTTGGGATTTTAGAGCTATACAGCTCTGTATGTGGGGGAGGATGTTCATTTATGCTACACTAAGGAGGCCCTGCAGATAGTGTGGAGGACAGTGGCATCAGTTCCATCCTTAGTGGCAGCCATGTTTATCAGAGATGGTAGACACTAATTTTGAATTATAATACAAATAAATTTTATTTACATAGAGGACACCAACATTTTATTTTGAATTTAAGGCAGGAATGTGGTAAAGTCAGAGTGGCACTCTCTGTAAACCCAAAATGTGGACAATGATTTTAAAGTGGTAAACATGTGGTGTTCAGAAAACAATGTCAAACAGATGCTCTTTGAAACATATAAGAACTGAAAGAAACCCATAGGTAGAGAAACAAAGTTGAGGACATGAAGCCATGTGATGTAGGAAAGGAATAAGGAATGGCCACGCGGAGACTGAGGAAAATGCAGACAAGCTGGTGCCAAGCTTTGCACGCTTGCTTTTGGTTGTTAGCCTCATTCCTAATGGGATTGCAACTACACTGAATGCTAATTAAACTCAGGTTCAAATATTTAGACATAAAGGTTAACTGCTAAATACATAAGCAGAAGCACACTCCAATGCATATTATCAATAATTTATACAAATTTTGAAAGTTGTATCATTTCATTGACCAGCTCTTGAAGTTATAACAAGAGTTTTAATGAAGAAATGTTTTCTTTCATTCTTATAAGATCACTACATACTGTTGGCATTAATTTTATTTGCTTTTAGTTCCCTCCAAGTTTCTTAATATTCCTCCTATTTTGACTTCACGTTATATAAAAAGACCTTTTTGCCATTGCTTTTCTTTCTTGAAGTACAAATGTATGTAATAAAGAGCAATAAAATTTGCTCTGAGATGATCTCTTAGCAGGGTTCTCATGCACTTTCCTTTTCTTTATGCATACAATCAATAGTTTATTGAATAAATAAGATTTAAAAATAATAGTAATAAAAGATACTTTGTGTGATTAATGCTACTTCTTTGACAACAAATACATATTTTAAAAGTAATAACAGGTGTACACCTAGTCTGTATAATCATAGGGTTCTCAATTACTATTTCTCTACGCATGATAATCTGCTCTCTGATAGTGATATTAAGCTACACATTCACCAGAACTATGTGACAGGCACTATGCTAGATTCTGAAGATACAGAAATGTTCAAGAATGGCAAAGTCCCCTGATTAAAAGGTTTAGAGGAAAAGATGGCAAATTAATATGGTATTTTCCCTCCAGTATAGATAATATTCAGGACTAGACCCTAAAGCAGATTGCAAATGTGAGGAACACATCATGTAGGTATGTTCATCTATACAGAAGGGAAAATAATAATGATAAATCAGATATTACACAAATTGCATAATCATCAGGGCCTACATAAGAAATGATGTTTCATATTAAAATTGTTATGGGTTTTGGTGCTGGAGAGATAGCTCAGTGGTTAAAAAAGCACTGTCTGTTCTTAAAGAGGACCCAGGTTCAGGTGCCAGCACCCACACTGTGGCAAACAATCATCTTTAACTCCAGTTCCAGGGGTATCCAACACCCTCGTCTGACCACTGTTGGCATTGCACAACAAGGTTACCCTTACATACATGGAGGCAATACACCCTTATGCATAAAAATAAATAAATAAATACATAATAAATAAAACGTTTTTAAAAATATTATGAATTTGAAGTTGATTTAAGCAGCACAATACCTAACTCCAGGCCTTTGTGCAATGCACAGATACACAGCCACGAAGTGAGCCATGGCCAAGCAAAGGAATGGCGAAGGGAGGAAAGAAATGGGAATGCGCAATCCTGTGCTTCTGTTCTTTGAGCTGAAGTATTCTTAACTGAAGTTTGTGCATTCTTTTTGGAGTGGTGGAGGTAAGCAAAGAAGTAATAAAACTATGATGAAAACCCTAAATGCTGCACACCTTTAAATCCAACACTCTAAGAGTCAGAGGCAGTTAGATTTCTTTGAGAGCAAGACAAGCCTGCTATGCATTTTGAGATCCAGGAAAGCTGAGGCCACAGGGAAACACTTATCTCAAATAATGAAAAGCTTACAATGTCAAAATAAGATAAATAACATAATGAATGGACATTCAGTATCAATAACCATCAGGAAAATGCACATCAGACTGGGCATGCCGTATTACCATCTGGCAAAGAGGTGGGAAAATGAAAACCCTCATGCACTACGCATGGTGTTATAAAATGGTAGGAACAAACTAGACAAATACTTTTAGATACTAAAACTTGTAAATAAACCATTATCATATAAACTGATTATTACACTGTCATGAAAATATAATGTATTATTGCACAAAAAATTCTTTACCTAAATTCTTTGCATAAAACACTATGATTATACAAATCAAGAAATGAAAAGGAGCACTCGAATGATGTTCTACATATTTGTGGATAAAACAAACAGATGAGTGGAATACTTTTCATTAAAAAATGTTTTGAAAATGTCTCAACATGAGTGAATTTAAGAAAAAAAATAGTTACAGGAATATTTTTATTTCCTTCTTAATTTCTACTTTGACCCATTCATCATTAAGGAGTTTGTTGTTTAATCTCCATGTGTTGATGTAGTTACTAAGGTTTCTTCTGGTGATGATTTTAAGCTTTATTGCATTGTAGTCTGATAGAATGCATGAAATTATTTCAATAGTTTTGTATTTATTGAGACTTGTTTTGTGTCCCAGTATGTGGTCAATTTTGGAGTAAGTTCCATGGGGTGCTCTATAGAGAGTTTATTCTTTGGTGCTTGGGTAGAATATTTGGTAGATGCCTGTTAGGTCCATTTGAAGTATAGTATTAATTAAGTCAGATATCTCTTTGTCTATTATCTGTCCTGTTGATCTGTCTAATGGAGACAATGGGGTATTGAAGTTCCCTACTATTAATGAGTTGGGATTAATCTGGATCTTAAAGTCCTGCAATATTGTTTTTATGAAGTTGGGTGCACTGGAGTTTGCTTCATATATGTTCATGCTTGTAGTATCTTCCTGGTTAACTATTCCTTTGATCAGAATGAAGTAGCCCTCTTTATCTCTTCTGATATTTTTAGTTTGAAGTCTATTTTGTCCTATATTAGAATAGCAACTCCTGCTTTTTTCTTAGTAACATTTACTTGGAATATTATATTCCCCCATCCTTTCACCTTAAGGTGAAATAAAGTGTCATTAAAAGTGAAATGGGTTTCTTGCAGACAACAAAAAGATGGACTTTGTTTCTTAATCCATTTAACTAGTCTGTGTCTTTTGATTGGGGAGTTCAGTCCATTGATATTTAAAGTTATTAATGAATGATGTGTAAAAAATATTACCCCAAATGTGAAAATGACAATACCAAAATCATATATTGAACGTTTCTATTTATTTGCAGCTTCATGGCTAGTGTATGAAACAGAACCAGAAAGACAATAATTATGTTGAGGACTCTGATGGTAATGGGAGGTGGTGAGAAGAAAGATGATGGGTGAATCCAGTGCTATAACATTGATTGCACTGATTTTTGAACATTCCTTGTGAAATACTAAAAATACTTTTAATGTTCAAATTAATGGTTCCATTGTATGCAATCTGATTTATACATGAATGACATTTTTAAAAAACAAAAGCCAAGGGAATGGCTTGCAGGTTTTAACCCAGTGTAAAAACACACGAAACTTTGAGAGAAATTAGTATGCAGTTTTTACTTGTAATTTTAAAAGGTTATTCATGTAGCATGGGGGGCAAATAAGAACACATTCTATGGTCTGAATTTCTTTATTTGCCAAAGTTCCTAAGTGCAAAGTTAATTCTGTTAAGTAATGACTTCTTAGATAATTGATTAGCTCTTGAGGGCAAGAAGGACTTTTGACTAAGATTACTGCCTTACAAAAAAAAAAAAAAAAAAAAAAACCCTAAATATCAAGTCAACACTTTCTATCAATTGAATGGGAGAAGGGAGTCACTATCCACGTGCCAAGAACAATGCCCTGAAAAGACACCAAACTGTCTAAATAGCTTCTTTTGTTCCTTTTCTAAATTGAACTTTTAAAATTTCATACTTTTCCCACTCAAATTCAGACACCCTCCCCCATCCATGCCACCCTCTCTCTCCCCACTGAACCCTATGCACTCTCCCTTACATGCTGAGCTCTAGTCATTCAGGTTTTTGTACCGAACACACCTTCTTAAACTTTAATTTACTCACCTCTGGAATTCTGAGAAGCAATATCCACTGTTTACCACATGCATTATGCTGTTTGTGACAGCAGTGAAAACTGACTATTTCAGAATGCCAGGAGACATACTGCAAGCCCCTCCCTGATGGACATGGAGAGAAGTGAGCATGTGTCAGCAATACACTGAATGTGGCTAACAATGTTTGAGACCTGACTGAATGGGAAAGAAGGAGGGAAACAAATATATATTTGTATCTTTCACAGATTTCTAAGTAAAATTTTACCACTTATCATTACAAAACTGCCATATGTGAAGAAAAGCATACATAAGTATGCATTAGTTAATTTTTAATATGATCAGCACACTTCAATAGTAAAATACATTCTATGCCATAGTTTTTACCCAGTTCTTTTAAAACTGATATTTAAGATTAAAATATTAATAAATCAAGGAGCAAGAAACCTTTCAGGGAGTATTAATTTTAAATATAGACAAGGTAAATTCTATTGAGGATTATCAAAATGCTGGTTTTCAGAATGTAACTTAACATTTCATATTCCTCCCCAAATATGCTGCCTGCTTTAACATAGTAGTTAAGAACAAAAATTACAGAAACAGACTACATTGGTGAATATCTTGCACACATAAATATCTACTAATTCTGAAATTTGGAAATTCAAACCTTAATTTCTTATGCTTAATTTCATCTTCTTTCGCATAAGAGAAATAGTATCTTATTGAGTCTGACCATAGTTTTAGTTTAACTTAGTTACTTTGAGAAATCAGTTTTGTATGAGTCTGTGTACTATGTTAATTGAAACAGAAATATTAATAGTAAATATTAAAATAATTACTTGATTTCATAGAATATCAGAATAGTCAGGAATTGTGACAGGAAATAATAAATGTGAGGCAAAGAGGAAAATGAGAATTAGAAAATCTCACTGATTCAAACTATTAACCCATAAAAATTTTTCATTTTTTCCCTCCAAGATTAAGACATTAGTAATAATGGTATGGCTTTGGACTCCCAAATTTCTTATGTATGGTCTTTAATTAAAAAGCAAATAAGAGTAAGCACCCGTTAAGACATCAATAAAAGGTAAAGAAGCCAAGATGATATTCAAATCTAAAACTGGTATCTGATTTTAAGCTAAAGTTTAGTTTCATGCCACACCACAGGAATACAGACCAGTCACATGGAAGACAAAATATATTTGGATATTCTTCCTATGAAACTTTTAGTACGGCACGGCTTGGTGTATTGGGATGATTTGTGCCACACAATCGAACTCACCCATGGACACTGATAACACTTCATTAAACTACATGCTGTGAAGTAATGCAAGTAGTTACTAAAAAGTAGTACATTAGTTCAAGTCTCCAAGGAAACCTCAGATAATAGAGTTTGACATTTTTTATCCAAAGTTTAATAAGCTTTGTTACCTAACACAGTGATTAAAATTTGCTATTTGAAAATAGCTGAAGTGCAATATTAGAAATGTGAGAATGGATGTTTTAAATATTGATGACTATGAAAGCTTGGTGATGCACACTTGGGCTTTTATCGTAGTAGCCAGTTTTTTGATGATCTATAATGCGTAAAAAATGTGGATCATAGATTCCACAGGCCATAATTCCATCAAATGATTCTTTTGTTATCCAAACTTCTAAGGCATTTGTTGCTAAGACTCAAACTGAAAATTTAAATAAAAAAAATGAACTCTATCAGTTTAGGTTTTGCTTTCTACTTGTTTGTTTTGTAGTAAACAACCTACATAAGGAATAATTAAGTTAATTTTCAAAGTATTTTTGTATTCTGTAAATTATATCTTCACTCCATAATAAATGAGAAACCTCAGATTCACAAAAACAGTGAAAAAGGGACCAATTAATAATTAGCAATATTAAAAATAAAATAAAATTCTTAAAATAATAGTGGCTGGAAAGATGGTTCAGTGATTAGAAGCCCTTTCTCTTCTTGCAGAAGGCTTGTCAGCCTTCAAACACCCATGTCTGGTGGCTCATTTCTAAATGCAGCTCCAGCCCCAGATATCTGGTTTCCATACCCACCTGCACTCATGTGCACATACCCACTCCCAAGACACATACATATAATTACTAATACAAAAAAAATATTTCTTTAAAACGAGACAGTAGTCATAAGGAGACATTTGTCAAAGAAGACATACAAATAAAAGGCAAGTTATAGCAAATTGCTAAATATTGTACATCTTCAGGGAGGTGAAAGTCAAAACCACAAGTTATCACCTCACTACAGAATGCATGACTATTGTCAAAAGACTAAAGATCAGAGAATGTCAGTGATGATGTGTAGAAAACAAACCCTTGCATTCATATGAATAGAAAGTGTACAAATGTCACCCTACAAAAAATAAAAAAAGGAATAATCAATTCACTGGATGTAGGGACCTAAAGGCCTCACCTTGCATAGGTCCGAAAGAAAGTTAGTGAGGGCGCGGCCTGGCTTGCTTAAAAATTCTGAAAAATAGTTCCACACTGCTGAGGAGTGCATGATCAGCACCTGACCATCCTTAAGATACACCATTAGAGGGTGAAGCAGGGAGTTCCAGGTGCCTTTATAAGCTCTGT
This sequence comes from Nannospalax galili, assembly GCF_000622305.1. NCBI lineage: Eukaryota > Metazoa > Chordata > Mammalia > Rodentia > Spalacidae > Nannospalax > Nannospalax galili. The sequence continues at coordinate 583,887 of NW_008337804.1, read as the reverse complement.
AATACCTGTAATAAATGTAAATGAATCCCTGCCTGACTAGACTCCCCGTTGCGTCTGCGTGTCCCCGGGTATTGGAGGCGGCGTGGGCTGGCGAATGGCGTACTTACTCATCCCCAATCATCACCTCCAGGCCAGTCGCTGGTTCGAACCCGCGGCAGGCAACTGGACACTGAATAGAAACCCAAAGGAAACTAGATCTGAATGTTAAAGGGGCATATACACTCCCATGTTTATTTCAGCATGGTTGACATTATCCAAGAAATGGAAATAACTGAAATGCCCATCAACTGAGGACCAGACAAAGAAAATGAATTTATGTTGAGATGTATTTAGATTCAGCTATGCATGAAAAAGAATGAAATACTCCATTTGTGTCCGCTACAAGAAACCAGAAACTTTAATATTACAGAAAATACACCAAACACAAGTAAACAACAACAACAAAAAATCCATGATCTCTTTAACCTATGAATTCCATAAAACTGATGTCTCAGAAATCGAGAACGAAATGTTGGTTAACAAATGATACAGAGGGTAGGGGAAAGGATAAATGAGGGTTTTTGATAATTAGAGAATAAAATTTAGACTGTAGAAGTTCTAGTGTGCTATCACATAGTAGGATACACAAATGAAGGATAATGCAGTGCATACAGAAAAATAGAAGACATAATATTTTATTGATTTTGAAATAAAGAATAATAAATATTCGAGGTCAGAAATATATTTAAGCTGACTTACACATTACAAAGCATATCAAAACAGTACTTGTCAGCACATGATTATATTCATATTGTTTCATTATCAAAATATTTAGATTTATAATAAATCATTTTAAAAAACCCAGATAAAATAAAGTCTAATTGTTAGAAAGTATCCTGAGGAAACTATTTTGAAAATAATATATTCTTATGTATGTATTCATAAATATATACATACATAACCACTGGCATTTAAAAGGTTTATTATAAATATTATCTTTCATAGAATAATTGAAGTCATTATCCTAAGCATAGAAAGGAAAAATATATATTACAGATGTCACAAAAAAAATGTTTTAATGCAGGGTCTCACTGTGAAGCCCTCGCTTGCCTGGAGTATGCTGTTTCAATAAGGATATTTAATTGTAGGATAGTTCCTAGAGAACTATGTTCCTCCACATTCTGAATACTGGGATTAAAGGCATGTGCCACCATTGCCCAGCCCCAAGTTTTTTGTTATATTTTATTTACTTTAATTTTATATTTAAAAGTGTTTGGCCTTCTTGTGTCTGTTCAGTGCCTGCAGAGGCCAGAAGAGGGTGTCAGATACACTGGAAATGGCACTACAGAAAGTTGTTAGCATTGTGAGTGCTGGGAAGCATACACAGATCCTCTGTATGAGCAGCCACTGCTCTTTAACTGCTAAGCCATTTTCTCGCTCTGTCATTTAAAAATTTTAATAGCATTTACAATACCTTATGTTTTTGCAATATATCATTTATTCTAAAGTTATTCAAAAATTATATGCCCAAAAGTTTGGGATAAATTTTTCCTCTGATGCAGAAAATATTTTAGGTGACAAAATGTATTAAGAATATTATTATTACAGAAAAGTTTGGTGAAATGAATCCTAGAGACTTATGAAGATTAGATAGCCTAACAAATTCAATATGCATTCACGTGAGGCATTAAAAATGAAATAAACAGCCTTTATTTCGAATTGTTTTGGGAAATGCAGATATAAGAAGCATTAAAGTCATTATTCTACAAAGCAAATTGTTGCTAATTTTATGAAGCATCATAAAAATGCATGACTTAATGGTAACTGTATTCAGTGTACTATTTCATGGCCATGATCAAAGTATGCTTATTTCCTAAAAATTCAAAAGTGGCAGATGAAGTCATAATAATTCTTTAATGTCTTCTTTTCTATAGGAAGTGAGCAGGTGTATTTTGGTGATCTGCTTCTATAAACTTATAAATGAGATAAATGATTTGTCAGCAAAGGATATCTCAATTTATATGAAAACTATTAATTCATAAAGAAATAAAAATTACAAGAATATATTCATTCAAATGTTTGCCATCAATGCATGGACATCATGCTACCATATAAAAATAATATTTTGTCTTAAATTTTGGTCTTAGTATTATCAAAGCTCTTGACATTTGGCTTTATAAGCTGAGTTTTAGATTAATTGCAAATGTCCAGCATATCAATGCAGTATTTTCTTTAATGTACAGTTTGATCTTTAAATTGATTCCATATTTTGGAAATTTAATTACACTAGCTTGCATTTTATCTATAATTTACCTAAAGATTCTAACAATTAAACTGAACATTATCATGATTAATATTTTTTCAAAATCAATAGACTGTAATACTGATATCAGATTGACATTTAAAGGACTCTGAGAAAATCTAATCATAATTAGAAACTGTAGAAAGGACATTCAAAGTTTTAAGAGTGTTTTCACTATGCTTACAATTGAAAATGTGGGGCAAGTCTTCAACCTGGATAAATTTGATATGGCACAGAAAATTAGCAATGGAAGTGAATTGATTGGAGAGATATTAAGTTTAATTTAGCTAAAATTGCTTTATTTTAATTGTAGGATATGAGGGAAATGAGATTAAAGGGATTAGAAGTGTAGTCTTTCTTTAGATGAATGCAGGAAGTAATGGGATCTGAACAATGAGATTATGGACAGCTTCTAGACAAGAGTTAGATCCTCTGGCTTGTCTCTAATGCATCAAAATAGTTTTTGTAATGAGAAATATGGACAGAGCTGGAAATATTGAAATCTCTTGAAACTGATTGCCTTAAACTTCACAAGTCATGATGATATCTTAGATAAAGGCTATAATAATAAGATTTTGAGTACGCATTGCAGTAGGGATTTATTTCAATAATGACTGTGGTTACAGTAAGACAGGAGTCAAATATACTCCAAGAATATTAGAGTATTTAGATGAAAAATAATGACACAATTTAATCAGGCTAGGATGACTTAGGAATAAGCAGGTAGATTAGAAATTGAACAAGTGAGAACTGGATAGTTTAAGATGGTTGTTTACTATATAAATGGAGCTGTTCAGTGCAAAAGCCCAGGGCTCAAACTCACAGTTTTGAGAATCCAGTTGGTAATTAAAACCATGTAATGAAGGGAGTGGGCATACTTAAAAGAATCCAAGTATGGACTGTAGGATAAAGGTGACTAACAGAGATTAGAGTAGTATTGCAAGAGGACAAGCCAAAAGCATATGAGTATGTAAGAAAACAAACAGCAAACTTCAAACTGAAGGGATTAAACTGGATTATCACTGCTCCTCCACAAAATAAAAGATCATAACTGATGGCTTTACACCAAGATTTAAAAGGTGAATTGCTAAACTTGTCAGAGTATCAGTAGAATAATGTAAAACCTGACTGAAGTATATTCAAAATAAAATTGAAAGGCAAAAAAGTGTAGATAACAAATTTTAGTGTGTTCAGGGGATGATGCTTTGAATATAGAAATATAATTTATTATGTGGTATAATTTTCATATTCATGTGTGTTACGTATATATTTATCTGTCATTTATATTCCTAACTACCTAATAATCTACATATTTCTACACACAAAAAAAGAATATTCAAGTGCTGATCAATGGAAATAAGTATATTTCTTAATAATGCTGGGAATCACAAAGGAAGCAGATTAAAAAAGAACAAACGTTGAAGATAATATTCCTTCCTTCTGTCATGTCACGTCTGCTGGTATACTGTTCACCCCAATTTTTATCTTTGGTTGAAGCATTTTAGGTTTCCATATAGCTGTTTTGCAAAGATCTTTTTTAGATACCCTTTATTTTGGTTAAGCCATCAACTACCCCAATATTTACCCTTCCCTAACCCCTTCTATGCTTTAAACATTCAATTTTCTGATATTTAACTTCTCCCCTCTAGTAATGTATCGTCAAAGAGCTGTCTAGCCTAGCTTCATGGCTTCCACATCATATATATACATATATACGTATATACATATATACATATAAAATATATATATATACATATAATATATATATATATATATATATATAAATTATACCGAAAGATGAATGTAACTCTTATTATCATCAAAGAAGCTTCTTTTTGCAATTGATAGAGACTATTACAGAGATCCACAACAGGTCAAATGTAGAGATGAAGTGGCCGTGGTGTGTTCAGCCTGAATTGATACATTTACATTTCAGTCCCCAAATCTAAAACTCAGGGAACGTTGTAGAAGGGGTGGAAATGTTGTAAGAGCAAGACAACCAGGAGTTCTGCTGCAGGGTAATGTAATGTCCTCCAGACAAGATCTACATAATTACAACACCAGTTGACATGCCATTGTAGCTGGTGAGAGTTTCACAAGGTCCCACCTCTAGATGAGGACCTACAGGCAATCAGTTGATGATGAGTAATCGCGCGCGCACGCACACACACACACACACACACACACACACACACACACACACACACAAATCACAGCATCCACTTACATCTCAGATTCTTCATTCCTGGTATCAATGCAGTTAACACAGGTGCATGTAAAGGCACAGTACGTATGATTTATTCAAACTTTCTTCTGATTGTTTCTAATTTATCTACTTAGACTAGGAATTGAATCATTGTTTGAGGTTTTGAGGCATAATGTTTTGTAACTTTCAGGGTAGAGGAAAAATATATGAAGCAGTTATCCAAAACTGTATTCAAGAAAATCGACCCAAATATGTATTCTCCAGATAGGTAGGAATATTTACTAATATTTTAAAATATTTGTTAGCCCTTTAAGTTGCTCTTTTTGAAAAAGGTCTATTCAGATCACTTGATCACTTTTAATCAGATTACCTTTTTATTGATAAGGTTTTTTTGTTTCTTATGAATTGTGGAATTTATCCTGTGTCAGAAGAATTTTTGAAAAGTATTTTATGTCATTCTGTAGGTTGTCTCTTTAATCTGTTCATCATGACTTTTGTAAAAGTCTCTTAGCTTCACATAGTCCTTTTTTGACTCTCTTTGCTTTGGTTTCCTGGACATTTGCAGTTATATTACATACCAGAAAAATGACTGTTATCAAAAAGACAAAAAGTAACAAACACTGATGACAATATGGGGGAGAAATCCTGCTATACACCTTTGATAGGAATTCAAATGAGGACAGCCATTTTGTGGAACAATGTAGAGGGACCTTTGGCAACTTCAAAGAGATCTACAATCATATATAAGTGTGTGTATAGCTAAAGGAAATGAAATATTCGACCAAGGTGACAATTCATTCTAATGTTTATTTTGGCAGTGTTCACAATAGCTAATATATAGAGCCAATCCATGTGCGAATTGATGGATGAATGAATAAAGAAAATGTGGTATATGTGCACAGTGAAATATTCCAACATAAAGAAAAATAAAATCCTGTCATTTGTAGCAAAATGGGTAGAACTGCAAGATATGAAAGTGGAACAAGCCTGGCAAAGGAAAACAAATGCCTCATGTTTCCCTCCTAATGGAAACAGTCAAAGTTGGAATTAGATGTAAAATAGTGATTCCTGGGGAAGGAGGAGAGGGCTCAAGGTATAAAGCAAGTTTGCATGACAGGAATCAAAAAGCAGTTAAATAGAAGTGAATATGCTCTGGTGTTTTGTAATGCAGTGGGGTTGCAAATGTTTACAATGACTTATTAAATATTTTATGACGATCTGAAAGAAAAGATCGCAAAGGCTCCAGCTATAAAGAAACGGGAGTTGGAAAAGCTACTTAACCTCATTTAATGAGTGGTCTTTTTATGTTTTGAAATATCACATTAGACTCCAGCAAATAAATATATTAAAAATGCTAAAATTATATTTTTTTAAAAGGGAAGATCAGGAAAAATGTATACTGAATATTGGTAATACAATGAACTCATATTATTTGAAAAATAACAATTTAAACATCATTCAGAATGATAATGATATTAACTCTAGTTGAAATTGCCCTGTGCCATATACCCTGAGAACAGCCATAGTACTAAATATAATCACAATGGGTAACGTTACAGAAAGAAAATAATTAAGGAGTAACAGGTAATCATTAGCTTGATTGACAATGGAATTTAAAATTTAGATTAACCAATGTGAACAGGGGGGGTAAAATTAACCAGGTAAAATTAACCATATAAAATTTTGGAATTATAATGTTCCTGAACATTTGATGAATATGAAGATGGATTCATATAAATAGAAGGCTTATTACATATGGATATCAGCTCCTGGGATCCAAAATAGAAAGATCTCTAAATAAAACATGGATGTCAATCAAAGAGATGGATCCCAACAATAAATCTATACTACCCCAAAAAAGTTTCTTATGAGTCCTGTTTTATTTTCCTAATAAAAGAACAAGCCACTACATACACGAGTTGTAAGTTATAACCAAAAATATTCTTTAATAATTATATTCTTTAATAAATCTTTAATTTATTACATGGTAATCCACGAGCCAAAAGTGTGAATTAATTATAATTATTGAGTAAGGGTAACTTTCATTAGAGTGGTTTAAATTTTTTAAATAATGTTCCTACTCAAAATTAATTCATGCTTTTTTTCAGGCTTGACAGTGAAATTGACCAATTAAGTTGTTTTAATTGTTTTGCTAGAAGAGTTCACTGAAGTATTTAAACAAAATCATCAAATATAGTTCTACTTGTACTGGTACTGATTCACATTGATTTTTTTTTCTGATTGACATTTAACCAGATTGTACCAAAATGTGCACATTACTGAATTAGATATGGACTCATTCAAATTTTGACATTTTGTTTAAATTTAGTAAAAATATTTTCTAAAATATCACACATATTTCAAAGTTACCTTTACTGGAAAATTCATTACTTTTGTTAATTTGTTAATTTTTACTGGCCTGTTATTATCTACTTATAGCTAAATGAATTTTTAAAGCATTCCTCAGGAATTTATTGGTTTACTTCATAACATGGCAATATCAATCAAATCCTGTCAATAAGTAATATTACATATAAGAAAAATCAGAATGTACCTCCATTACCAAACCATAATATAATCACTTTCCATATGTAAAAAAGTATCAAACTAATACAAAACAATTACTGTGAAATTTAGAGCTACTACCCTATTGATCTATAGAAATGTGATAATTGGTTGCATCAATAGAAAAAATTTTCTCACAAATTATGAAACTATAGTTAATTAATAAATGATGCTCTTTTAAAGAACAGTACTATTTGCAACTTAAATTTCCTGAATTCTTCCAAAATTAGGTTTGAAAAGGCCATATTTTACATATTACTAGAACTTCTTATAATCTTTATTCAAGCCATCGGCTGCAGAAGATGTCAGATAGCTGTAAATGATTGAAAACTCACCTCTCAGCCAGCTCAGAAACATCAAGGAAGATTTCCAGCACAGCTAATTATATTCTACCACCTACGTCAGTTGGGAAAGAGAAGTATCCATTTTGTCTATTGCCCAGCAGGGACCTAGATTATTGCTCTCAGAGCAGTAGCATGAAAAAATGCATTAGATAGACCTGAAAAATGTCATTCTAATAAAAAATCCTTCAGAAAGGCCCATTATCTTCACAAAGAATAAAAGTACAGGTGTAAAAATCTACAGGTGCTAGGAGTCGGTACTGTGCTCCTTAGCATCCTTCTCTATGATGAAAATTGACTCCTTTTCCCCCTAATCAAAAGACTCTACCAAAGGGATATTACATTTTTTTTACTGGCTGAGTTAAACAAAATGTGTTTAATAATATGTTTTTTTTTTAAGTATGTCATCCTTATTAGTTAATTTATGCTGGTACATAGCAACTTAAGGGAGGAAAGGTTTACAGTTGTTTGCAGTGAAGTGCATACAGTCTATTGTGGCAAAGAAGATATGGCAGCCACAGCGGGACCTGGACACATTCCATCGAAAGTCAGGAACCAAGGAGTAATGAATGTTTGTGCTCAGCTTTTCTACTTTTGATAAAGTCCAGAACTCCAGTCCAAAGAATGATGCTCTGCTTATATTTAAGGTGGGTCTTCTCATCTTAATTAACCTAATCTAGAAAAATCCTTTGTAGATGTGTCCAGTGATTCTAAATCCCGTCAAATGAACAACCAAGATGAAATCACATCTGTACCACTGAACATGTAAACAATAGATTAAACTGATAATTTGATTAATATGTATTACTTTAGAGGTTTTTGTAATTTAATGAATATTGAAAAATATAAGTACACCATTGTAAGCTTTTAAAAACTATTGAATATTTATGACTTTTTGTCTTTTTGAACTGTTTCCCCAGCTGGCCTGGAACTTACTTTGTAAACCAGGGTGGACTTGAACTCATAGAGATTAGTGTGCCTCTGCCTCCCGAGTGCTGGGATTACATGTGTGTGCCACCACACCTTTTGATGGTATTTCAGGACTGTTTTCTTTGAGAGTTGTCTGGGAAATATATATGATAAGGCCTTATAGTCTAATTTGTGTCCCCAAATGTCCTTCAGTGTACTTCCATCCACTGGAGCCTGGTTGATCTACCAAGAATCACATTCTTGAAAGAAACTGACACACCCCCTCCCAGAAACCATCCTTACCAACAGTTTCTCAGGTAGCACTGGAGTTTCTTACTCTCTTCTCCATGGCTATTCTGGTATTTCATTTTCTTTTATGAAAATTTGTGCATGCTGTCACCATTGCTGTGAGTTAATATGAGTGACTTACCAGCCATATGGAAAATCCTTTCTTCCTTGTGATCATCCACCACCTCTGGTGCTTATATTCTTTCTGTCCCCACTTCAACAATGATTCCTGAGCCTTGGGAGACAGTTTGATATGGGTGTCTTATGCAGGGCTAAGCACTTTGCAAGGTCTTATTTTCTGCACCTTGGCCAGTTGTGGGTTTCTATGTTAAGACAAACTTAACATGTTCTCTCTCGTAGCTGGATGTTTGCTTTGAATTCCTATTCATGAATGCTTCATTTTGAAAATTCAGAGATGTCAGGAAACTAATGCATGGCCCTGGATGTGTGTGAGGGAGCCTTCCTTTTAGGGGCAGTAGAATGCAGAGATATAAAGAGGGAAAGGGGAATGATAACGTAGGAAGGGTTAAATAGGGTTGGCAATGGAAGGGCAGGGCAGAGAAGGGAATATGGAGAGAGATAACAAACATTAAAGGCCTTTAGAGAAAGCCATATGGAAACTTAATGGTATAGGTGCTTTTTCAAGTATATACATTATAAACTTTTGATTTCATCAATTTTTAAAGAAAAGAATAACTGAAAGAGTAATTCAATTTAAACAAAAATGGGAATGAACAGTTACAGGGAGCGCCTGATTATGAAAGAGACAAAGCTGGTAACAAATGACTGATTTTTGAGAAATGCTGCCTTAAGCTAGTAATGTCTGACTACTGTAGGTTTCTAATCCTTTTTTGTATGTAATGGGATTAATTTCTACTGAGTCTAAGCCTATAATTTACCAGTAGGACAAGTGTAACAGGAATAAAGTAATTGTAGATTCAGTGTCTTAAAAGCAGATAAAAGGTACAAGGGAAATGTCATCTTCCAGACAAGGCGATAAGCACCTTATAATTTTTACATAAAACATTCTTTTCACATGCATGGAAATACTCACTGTTATGTTTACATGTAATTCAAACTCTAGAGGCAGATGCCTCTTCCTTATAACTTTTATTTCTCTTTTAAGACTAAAATTGATAAGTAACATATTTCTAAGGAAACATCTGGAGGAAAACTTTTGTTTTGCTGGTAGGAATTTCTATTCTGAAATATTTTTGAAGAGGAAAGCCTTTTAAAGAAAGCTTGCAGTGTGGAGCATGGTGTGTGATTGTGCTTCCTGTCTTAATGGTCAGTTTAAATACAGTGTAAGTCTGTAATGTCACGTCAATATTTATTGTTATATGATATGAGACATGTGAAATGGCCCTAATGGGGACAAATAAGTGATTCACTATTTAGAGGGCAAATAGGAAGAAGTGAAAAACTACGTAAGTCAAAGGAGGATGGTATCCCAGATATATGATGACTTGATTCTGATTTCCTGTCTTGAAAAAAGAGAGAGCTCATTTAATTAACTTGAGGCAGCCCAAAGTTAGCCTTATTTTCATGACTGTCTCTGCTGCCCTGATCTTCAGTTCACTGCCTAGGCAGAGACTGAAGTCAGACTTTAAGGTGGTGAAAAACAGGCCCAAATACACACTTCTGATACACTGACTGACTTGTATAAACAACTTGAGGTGTACTCCAAAGACCTCAAAAGTTGCTATGGCAAAGAAATATTTGAACTAAGAAACTATTGTCCCTGGAGAGTAATATGAATTTCTTTACAATTATGTTCAAAAGTTCAATCTATGTCAACTAGGAGACACTATTGTCCTTTGGGAAGGTGTTCATCAATAGAAAGAGAAAGTATTACCATATTTGTTAAAATTTGTATTTGGAGTCCAGTCAGCCTAACATATATAACAGAATGTATGCAATTCAGTGGGGGAAGGGGGTATGGAGGGTGTGGATGAAGGAGTGGGTCTAAGTATGATTAAGATTTATTAAATCAAAGGCACAAAAAATCAATAAATATTTTCATTAAAAATTTTAAATTTTATCTGATCTGACCTATTCTAGCAGTCATTGATGTAAGTTAACATGACTTTTTTTCATTTTTAAACGATCTAAATTCAATTCATAACAAAATAGATATGATATAATAATGAAAGGGCTGTTTGATTCCAAACATAGTAGAAAATGACAGTTATACATTGATCAACTTATATGTGAATTTTTTGTATTTAATCTTATTTAATCTTTTTAATATCTTCTCAAGAAGACTTTCAGGTAACTTCATCTATACTTTCAAAAACTGTACCAAACATAGAATAAACATGTCAGGGAAGGAAAAAAATGAGAAAGTTGATTAAATACCATTTTCAATGACACATTCCAGGATTTCCATTCATTATTAGTTCATATCTATTTCAAAATAATCATTTCATGATCAACAGAAATATAGTTGATTGATCCAAAAATAATGAGAAGTATTACTATAAAGCTGAAACTTTAAAAGGTATCATGTACCTGGGTCATAGAAAAGTATTTTAGGAATAATGTCACATATTTTTTAGATCAAACTGCTGAAAGAACTAAGTCTAAGGTAGAATGCTTTGTAATTTTAGAAATTAGATAGCATAGTATGTATGTAACAATGCAGACATTTTAATCCACTGTTCTTTAGTGTACTTCAGCAGTGTTTTCTGTCTGGCTTAAGCTTTACCATACACAATTAAAGAATGCAATTAAGGGACTGGAGAAATGGCTCAGCAGTTAAGGTCACTAACTGCTCTTACGGAGGACCCGGGTTTGAATCCCAGCAACCACATAGCAGCTAACAACCATCCATTACACAATTTCCAGGGGATCCGATGCCTTCTTTTAACCTCTGAGGGCATTGCACGATATGGGTGCACTTACAAACATGCAGGCAATACACTCATACACATAAAATAACAATAAAAGAAATAAAATTTAGAAGAATACAATTAAACACTTAGGACAAATATATAAATAAACCAGGGTTTCAAAGTTTTACACACAGATACCTCTTAATATGTTCAAAACGAAATGTTAAATTTAGGTCATCAGCTTAATAAACATTTAGATAACCCTAATATATCAAAATAATTTGATGGCAATTTCACCAATAATACTCATTATTGAAAAAAAAGTATGCACTTTAAATAAACAAAAATTTTATTAGTGATTAATTAACTCAATAAATTGAGAATAAAAATTATCTCAATGTTTATAAAGAAATAGTTCTAAAGCATGTAGATGTGATTTTACATATATTTGAAAGCTATCTATTATATATATGGACTATAGGTAAGATGCTTTGGATTTTAGGTAAAACCATATTCAATTTTAAGAAGTTTTTAATTAAAAAATCAAGTTTTGGTGTTTATTAAGGATAGTCCCTTATTGTGCAGTAACACTGAATGCCAGTAGGTCATTATCTTCCACGAGCAAGACTAAGGAAGCATCAGTAGTATGTGAAATCACTACATGGAAAATGCTATTGCAAAAGCATAAAAATTTTGATTATCATTTATGTGAAACTAATGTGATTCTATGACTAACAGAAGTTGGATGGATTAGAGTTTGAAATATCCACTGTCACAGGTAGTGGTGAGCAAGTTAATAGCACTAAAACTATATCCATGCTTGTTGAAGGTGGACTCTGAAATATTAGGGGAATCATTCCTTTTTAGTTTATAAAGACAATAATATTACCATTACCGGATTGTTAAAGATGGCATACAGATACTACAGTATAATACTCACTATAATACAAGTTATTTGTATGTGTATACATTTTAATAATAAACATTTATATTTTCCTTAGAAGTACCCATTAAAATCACTGAATTTGTTCAATGTTTACTGGTAATCATATTTTAAGTGCATAAAATAGGAAATATACTATAAATATGTTTAAAAACATAAAAGGGTAATGGAGAGATTGCTCTGACACTAAAATCCATGCCATTCAAGCATGAAGATCTAAGTTCAGATCCCCAGAAATCAAGTAAAAATGTCTGCCATAGTGGGACTGTCTGCCATCCTTGCACTAGAGAGAAAAACAAAATGGTTCTTGGTGATCACTGCACATACAGTCAATTCTAATTGGCCAGCTCAAGGTTCAGTGAGAGACCCTTTGTTACAAAAAGTAAAGAAATAAAACAAGACAGGGAGCCCATTAATTCTTCCCTGTGGGACTTTGGTCAAGTCAGTAAATTGCCATTGACCTTGCTTTTGTCTCTATAAGCCCTGAAACTAATTGGTTTTAGCTCATGAGCACATTTAACAAATAAACTTTCAGAAATATATTTCAAGAAAATATTATATACCCTATCCTACAATACAGCCCACAATGTGATCATGACTCATTCCCCAGCAAGACAAGGAGTCTAATTCATCTTTCTTGAGCTCTGCCCTTGTCATTTGTTTGGAGCCATTAAAATGTGGCAAGGATGGTACTGTATGACTTCCAAGACTGTGACATAAAGGACGATGAAGTGCCCACGTGGTATGATTGTCTTGAAACTTTCCCTCTGGAGGTCATCTGCTGACATAGAGGTGAACAACCTGCCCTGAGACAGGCATGCTGATGAGGCTTCATTTGAAATTCTCAGCAGAGAGCCTCAACCGAAAACCATCACTACACATCTCCAACACTGGCCACATGAATATTGAGTGAGACACTGGGAATGTCCAGCACAGTTGAAGCTTGTAACTGTAACTACAGGCAGCATTTAAGAGCTGGCACATTAGGGACTCCAAAAAGTATCCACTCAGCTAAGCTTTAATTTTTGATCTGGATGGTGTTGGACAAAAGAAATGGCTTCTTTTTAATAAGAGTTGGAGGCATTTATTTTAAAATAAATTATGAGAAAATTTAATACCATATGGTCAGTGCTTACTAAATTGTAATTGGAACTATGTTTACCAGGCAGTTAAAACTTTTCATGGACTTGGTGCATCTATTCCATGGGGAAGAAATCTCTTCTGTCATACCTCTCTCAGGTTATTCAACTTTGTTATTTCTTGCTACAACAAGTGAGGAAAGGTCAGGCCAATTAATGCAAAGATTCAAATGAGATACATTTTTCTTACCTTTTTCTTTTGTGTGTGTATATGTTCATGCAGGCTTATGTTTAAGTGTGTGTGTATGTGTGAGTATGTGTGCGTGTGTGTGTGTGTGTGTGTGTGTGTGTGTGTGTGTGTGTGTGTGTGTGTGTTCAGGCCAAAAGAGACAACCTCAGGTTTTTTTCCTCTGGTACCATCAAACTGTGCTTTGTCTTTTATTTTGTTTGTTTTTTTTCTCTTTTACAGGCAGTGTCTCTCACAGACCTGGAACTTACCATTTTGGCTAGGGTGTCTCGTCAGTGAACTTATCTGTGCTTTCCTAGAACTGGGATTACAAATCCACTGTGATAACTAACATGAACTAACACATATGCCATTTTTTATGTGGGTTCGGAGATGCAAACTCAGGTCCTTGTGCTTGTATAATGAACATTTTATTCACTATACTATCCTGAGCACCCATCTTTTCTGTCCTTAGTAAGGACACTCCCACAGAGATCACAAATTATTGTTCTCCCCCATGGCAGCAAACTTAGTATTTTCCCCCATAAAGGAGATATAGAAGAACTAATGTTACCAAGGACTATATATGGTACATTTATTTAATTTTTGAATTCAGTATAAAACATTCAGTTACATGTAACTACAACCAATGAGACAGTCTATCTCCATTAATATAATTTGTCTTGTATGGTAAGAATAGATGTAGGCCAGTAAAATAAGGTTAGTTGATACTCTCCTTTTAAAAATCTGGAACCTAGGGCTGGAGAGATGGCTCAGTGGTTAAGAGCACTTGGCTGCTCTTGAAAAGGACCCAGGTTCAATTCACAGTAACCACATGACTGCTAACAGCCATCTGTAACTCCAGTACAGGGGAATTCGACAGCCTTTTCTGGCCTCTTTGGGCATTGCATGACATGGGTGCACATACCATGCAAGCCATATACTTATACACATAAAAAAATAAATAAAAGTTTGCAACCTGGTCATGTTGTTGAACAAAATTATTAGGCTGAATCCCAAAACACTGAAGACATTTCACTAATTATCACGTTCTCATTGCAATTTCATCAAAGCCTTTATTTTGCAGTTGCTATACTTTCCAAGTCCACATTAGGGGCTTAACTAATTGTTGAGAGTATTTTCCTGTTGAAAGGATTCATTCTTAAATTAAATCTTGACCTAGAGTTAATAAGTTGAAACCTGTGTGCTAAGAATCAAGTGATGAATATATTAAATATTTTAGGCACTGAATAAACAATACTGAATTAACCTTCAAGATTGAGAATATGGACTCTGTTTATAACATTATCCCCTAGTGTCTCTTATGAAAAATTCAGTATCACATCACTTTCCATAACAGAAGTGACATGATCCCAATCTAACATGCAAGATTTAATTTTAAATCAAACCATGAGTGTCAAACATTAGAGACGATTGCTATTCACAATTCACTAAGTATAAAAGTAGCAAGATTGAGTACATCGTTTTAAATAACATGAAAAAATGAAAAAAAAAACCTCTATTTTCTACATAGGTGAGTGTATTAACATGTGCTTTATAAGACAGTTTTCATTTTTCTTATGAGTATAAGGGATATAGAAGTATTACTATGAACACTGTAAACATGAAAAAATCTTACTTAGTAATTCAAATAATATTGACAAAGTTGAACTAGATGGTTTTCAAAAATTGGAACTGCCTTTTTAAGATCTCAGTTTAATACTGAAATCTGTGCAATTTTTTTGTTGAAGAAACTAGGAATACTTGTAGTAAAGGCACACACTGGTATTCAGAAAATAAGATAGGCATTTTATAATATTATAAGAGAAATGTCACTAAAAAATAAAAAAAAATCTTAAGCTCTTTGCTCACTGTATAAAATTGGCCAAATATTTATGTTTTCATAAATGATTTCTTGAATACAAACTAAGTCAAATTCTTCAAGACAGATATCCTTTAACTAAAGGACATTGCTATTCACAGCTGCTAAGAAAAAAATTATATGTGGCATTTTTGGAGTGGCCTAGAGCATGGCTCCTAGAATAATGATGGGAAGATAGGTTTCCTCCATCCACACTGGCATGTGCACTGACTGATGTTGTCATCATGCTGGTCTTATTTAGGCAACCACATGGTTGAAGCCTCGTAGATACAGCTTCCCATTCACGCCTCTGTCTATGCTAGATAGAAGACATGGTCTAGCACACGTGTGCTAGTTATCTGGCTCTTATAATATTTCCATCCTTTGCATTGTGCCTGAGCCTTAAGTGACTCTGGTTCCTTGGTAATACTTTACTGGTGAAATAACTGAGCATAAACTTGCTTTTAGTATTTACATATAAGAACATGAATTAAGGGTACTCAATAATATTGAATAGAAAATTTATAGGAATTTTTAGATAGAAAAATAACAGGATAGGAGAGCATTAGACATAGGAAGAGAGAGCTAAGAATAACAAGGAATGAAAATAAGTGTTCAGATAACCCATGGAAAAGATAAATTGGACTACAAAACAAGTTTCTGCAAGTTTACATCTGATTTTCTAATTTACTCAAATTTAACTCTTTCATATGGCAATGTGCCATACCAATCCCTAATGTTTTTTTTAACAGTATGAAATTTTAATGAATTTTTAGGCATTTCATACATTACATCTTGATCATATTTTGGGTCCCCTATCTTTACACCCCCCCTTAACCCCCCCGTGCTGTATTTCATGCATTCTGTCAAAGATGTTAAGGCCTGTAGGATCATGTTTGTGAGCCTAGTATTTTAATAAAATATCAAATGGTAAAATTTCCTTCAACTACCAAAAGACTACAATGATAGTCACAACGGTAACTATACTTTGAAGTAAATATATAAAATAAACCTAACAAAGTTGTGTAATTATTACCCCCCTATATATAGTTTCATAAAAAAATGCCATCAAGAAGACAAAGGACTGACCAAAAGGGAACACATATTTTTTCAAAGGAAAAATGGGCAAAATTGATACATTTTGGGGGGAGTCTTTTTGAGACAGGGTCTCCCTGTGGCCTCAGCTGTCCTGGAACTCACGATGTAGACCAGGCTGGCCTTGAACTCACAGAGATCCGCCTAACTCTTTCTCCCAAGTGCTGGGATTAAAGGCATGTCCTACCACACCAGGCTGATTGATATATTTTTATGGGGTCAAATTATGTTTCTCATACCTTGCTGAAAACAATGATTAGTTGGAATGAAAGTACATTTACATAAAGTTTCACATTTGCTAACTATCACATTACTAAGTTAAGATATATATATCCATTTTGTATATATTAATTTAAATTAACAATACTTACAAAGTTAAGTATAAGTCTTATTTTACAATATTTATAGAAGTTAAACATCACTTCCACTAGTACCACTACATCTTTGTTTTACATTCTTTTGCTGTTTTATGTGTATACTCAGGGTTTAACATCAGTGATTAATATGGAGTGCAATATGCTATGATTTATTTATTTATGAGTAACTTCAATTCATTCTGGTGAAAGATTATCAAAATGCTATGTCTGTACTGATATCCTCTTGTTATAGTTTGCCTTAAAGGAAAACACAATACTGTGCATAAAGACATGTCTGAAGAGTAAAACCAAGTTTGATCCATCGTTTTTAAAATCTAAACATTTTATTTATATAGAGAAGGTTGAAATTAAACTGTAAATAACTTATTGTAGATTTTCAATGTATGTACCAAAAGTATGTGGGTGTAACTTTATGAATAATAGCAATAACTTAAAATTTTGCAATTTAGTGAAATATATTTAGTTGCTATTGACTTGCGTTTTCTTCTCTAAAGCCATATTTGCTCTTATTTTGCGGTATTCTTTAAAGAAATGAAAGTTTTTTTATTTAGTTATTATTTTTATTTTATGTGTGTCGAGTGTATTGCCTGCACTTATGTGAGGCCACCTGAGTCAGGCAATGACTGCAGAGGTCTGATGAGGGTGGCAAATCCCCTGGAACTGGAGGTAAGGATGGTTGTTAGCTGCCAGTTGGGTGCTGGAACTGGAACCAGGGTCCTCTGCAAGATCAGCCACTACAGTGAACTATTAAGCCATCTCTAAAGTCCCAAAGTTTATTTGTACAAGTTACTTGCTAAATAATAGACTTATGTTCATTTATCAATATTCAAAATCTGGAAATGTTATTGTTACCTTATCGCCTTCAGAGAATGTGACGCCATCCACAGCTCTTTTCCACGTTATTTCTGGTACAGGTTCACCTTCAGCTTCACAAGTGAGTGTGACATGACCGTTCTCAGATGTAGTCTCATTTTTAAGTTGTATTATATGAGGCTGTACTGTAAAAATGTATATATTACTCTATTGGTATTGGACCAGACTGATTACTATTCACACTGAAAATCCATGGTAGACAAATAACTACACATTAGCTCAGTACGAGGTGACTAACCCCACAGCAGCTACAGCAGCGTGCTGTACAGAAGTACCATGGAAACTGAAATGAAAATGGGAAAAATGGATTTGGAATAAAATGTTCATCTATTTATATTAAAATAATTATTTGAGATATTTACAAATCAGCATAAAATTATAATTTCTTTTAAAATTTGCCAAATTAACATATATCTTATTCTATTCACTTCTTAAAAACCACAAAATTAAAATTCCTTTTCCTAAACCACATATATGATGTAGAGGCATATGTAAGTTTAGAAACATTTATGAGATAAAGTGATATTCATCGTTTTGTACATATTATAACATTTGATTTACTGTGATATCAATTTGGTTTAGCAATCATTAGACATTAAGCTATTTCTTTACAAGTACAAATCCTATAGTACTCTAAGTATGTATATTGTTTTAAATTTTATTTATAATAAAATATATATCCCTCTACAATTTAAATAAAGGCTCAGTGCTTTAAATTTTGTAGTTTGTATTTTCTGTGTTTTTATTTTTTGCCTGTTTAAATCTAAAACCGATAAGCTTCTGATTGCCAGCTCTTATGCCATTGTAAGTAACTTTCTTTAACTTTTCAATACAGATATTTAAGGAATATAAATACGTTCTTCTTAAGCTCAAAAAATAAGATATCTGATTCCAGAACATGACATATAAAATGTTCATAATTTTAATATTGCATTCCATTTCCCTTTCGTGGATATACATGAATTTGGATCAAAAGAAACACAAATTTTCAATGTTGCTGCACCAAGTGGTCACAAGATGGAGTAATGCAATGTTATATATTATTAGTTTCAATTTCACTTTATGATAGTATCAGAAAGGTTCATACATCTATTTGTTCTCACACTTTGACACCTTAATTAGAAAGAAATGCCAAAAGAGTATCTCATATGAGCTCAAGAGATTGGAAAATTGAGACCATCTCTCCTCTGGAATTATGTGATATGCACTACCACGTCTAATTAATTGGTTACACTGAGGGATTATTTTTAGTTTTGCAAGTTTGAAAGGAGATATTTTAAGTGAAATAAATGACTAGAATTAGTTAAGCACTGCTTGTAAGTTCTAACAGTTTCAAGTTTATTTTATTTTTTTTCATTTTATGTGAACAATAGTCTTCAGGCTTTTGTCCACACCTCATCACTGCACACTGATGTAAGCATCATTTTAGCATTAGCATTCTTAGACGTTTCAAGACCACGTTGACTTAAGTGATATTCTTTATTCAAAGCTAACTAATTTATTCAGTTTCATGTTCTTCTTAGATCATGTTATTATTCAAATTACTTTCTTATGCATTTTCTTAAAATTTCATATCATTCCACTTGAATATAAACATTCTGAAGATCTCTATCACTTAGTACATGCTTTTGTACAGTCATGTACTGCTGACAAGGCAGTCATCAGAGTGCAAAAGGTGTTATCATTAACCTTGTGCTCAATGTAAGGAGAACATCTCCACCAGGTAGTGGGATCATGGACCTGAGTAGTCACATATTTCACATACCTTCTTTTTACTTATCTTTACTGTGAAAGAGTTTTATTTCAATGTACATAAAACTAAAACATGAAATTTACCAAATGATAGAATATGTATAATTTTCAATGTAACATTGTAAACAATTGTTGTAAGCATAATGAAAGTCAAATCAATATTTATAAAGTAATAGTATGTGTGCTCAGCAAGCTCCCTAAAGTATGCAATATGTCTTTTGCTCTATGTGGATTGTATTTATATTATAATTTATTTTAAAATAATTACAAAAGACTAATATTGTTAAATTAGAGCCCCATCGATGAAAAAAACTTGAATAATACCAAA
This sequence comes from Nannospalax galili, assembly GCF_000622305.1. NCBI lineage: Eukaryota > Metazoa > Chordata > Mammalia > Rodentia > Spalacidae > Nannospalax > Nannospalax galili. The sequence continues at coordinate 563,929 of NW_008337804.1, read as the reverse complement.
TACAGAGTGAATCCCAATATATGTCAATTAGAGATTTATGAAGATAAATGTTCATAGAGATATAAGATAGTACACAGTTCACTGGATATAATTTAAATAAGTTCTATTTCAACTTCTGTTATCTGTTAGTAAATAGCCTACAAAAGTGTCTATGTAATTTTATGTAGTTCTTAAGAAAACTCAGTTAAAATATTGTATATTGTACGAATATTGTTGAGATCAGAAAATGGAGGTCTGACTATGGAAAGATCAAAAGTTTTTATCTCTACTGACTGAGTAAAAATTGAGACCTCCTTCTGAATATTGCATTTTGACCAGTGTGTTATAAAACTTACCAAAGACTTGAAGGAATGCTTGTTTTTCATCTTCTCCTGCCTTATTTGTGGCTCTGCAGACATAATGGCCCCCATCACTATTGGCTATGTTCCTAACAGTGAGCTCTGTATTACTGCTCTTTAATATGTACTTTTCATTTTCTTCAATGAGCTTGCCATTCCTAAAGAAGAAAATAAACAAAGTTGTTCTTCACAGTCGAAGTTCATAAGTAGGGTATCCCAATCATTTTTTTTATCTGTAGGCTTCAAATATTTCATAGCTAGCAAGGGGTATTGATCAATAATGCCACAGTTCAATCAAATGTACAATTTATTAGTCAAGCCCCTTAATGCAGGCATATGAAAATTAAGCTTGAAATTTGTCTTGAATTCAGAGACAAGAATACCATTTATTTGAGGTTGAAAAGCTTAGTATTAATAAACTAATAAAAATACTTGAGTATAGTTTGTAGCTTTTTTTAAACAGATGATATTTATTTTTATTCAATTTACCTTTGAACACCAATTATTCAACATATGTTTATGTTCCCACTTGAAACACATCAAAACATGTTTTTTGAGACAGGTTCCCCCTTTAACCCCAGCTGGTCTGTTACTATGCATGTAGAACAGGCTGGATTGGGTCTCCAAGAGATCCACCTGCCTCTGCCTTCTGAGTTCTGGGATTAAAGCTGTACCACCACACCTGGCATAAAAACAGTTTCTACCAAAAACTTCTTTAATTTCAAATTAAATAACATAAATACATAATGAATTTCTACTGCATAAATGTACTACCAATAAAATATTATGAGTGTGAAAAGATAAATCTTGTTTCTTTATAGATAAAGATAATAATTTTCAATATCTTCCAAATTCTTTTTACAGTGAAATGCCTTTCCATGGGAACTTGGGTAAATTTCAATTATTTTGGCTATTAACACTTTTTTCTATTTTATTTTAACTTTCATTAAATATTTTATTCAGTTTCACAATGCATATGTTAAAAATGAATTTGTATATTTCCCTTTACTTATACTTGTTTTCATTTCCTTTTATCATTTCTTTGTCTTATGCTTTTGTTCTTTAGCTTCTGCTTTTCTTTATGATTCTAAATTTGAGGACCGAATTGCTCCCAGGACATATTAATGTAAAACGCTCAGAATACGCTGTTGGTAGAAACATTAACTTCATATAATTTTGTTTTAATAAAATAATCTCTAAATGATTATTTTAAAATCTTTCCATCAAGGAAATATAGAATATCTCTGATACACCAAAAAACTTTTCCAGGGAATTCTGTTCATGATTTAGAAAGAGAAAAGACATATATCTAATATGGTTATACTTCTAATACTCACTGGCTTCACTTAATTAGCTAATTTATTTTTTAAATGTGTATGAGTGTTCTATATGTATGTATACAAGTGTACCACATGCTTGCAATGCCTGTGGATTCCAGAAGAGGGTGTGAATTCTCCTGGAAGTGGAGTTAATAGGATCTCAATAATGTAGCCCTGAATGACCTGAAGTCACTATGTAGGCCAGTCTGGCCTCAAACTCATAGCAATCGTCCTGCCTCTACCGCCTGAGAGCTGAGATTGAAGGCTGTGCCACCATGTCTGGCATGCAATGTATTCTTCTAGTTCAGTTTTTCTTGACAAATATAAATATATCAAAACTATGCCAAAATTTCCTGGGTAGAGTATTATAAAAATTGGGAATATAAAATATTAGCAATAATGAATACATAATATTCTATAGTTTTCTATGTAACTTTGATATTTTTACTAATTGAGACCTAAATAATTAAATTTTTAAAATTTATGTGTGGACTTTCTCCTTCATTTACAGTTCAATGATACCACGCACCACACACACACACACACACACACACACACACACACACACACATGAGAAATCTACACTAATAAAATCTGAGTACTAATCAAATTCAAATGTTAAATGTTCTTTTTTTCTTCTTTCTAGAGTTACTTCCTTACTCCTTGGAAAATACTGTGCTAGTTTTTGAAGAGGAGCAAGTATTAGGCAACTCTCATGAAAAATCTAGGTCTAGAAGAGAGTAGTAGAGACAAAAACAGATCCCAACACAAATCAATTTGTAACATTAGAATGATTAGTCTGCTATCCTTGGAGGGACTGGAAAGAAACATGGTGATGTATGACTTGGACTTTGGAGAGGAGAGGTATTTGATTTGATTTTTCAATGGAAAAAGTAGCTCCTGAGGAGATTCGTAGGAAATTTATGTGTAGATACTGAGTTTCTTTCAGGAGTTCAAATAAAAATGTACACTGAAGATACATCCCAAGATAATAGTCATAACATTCCTTTCCAATAAATGTGTTACTATTTATCAATACTAATGTTTATAATTCATTTATGTAGAATATCAGGGTCCAAAGAAAAAAGGAATTTTACAAGGTATGTTGATAAACTACACAAACACATACACTGAAATATAAGTCACTTCTCAAAGTGCCTGTGTCCAGTGGAAAGAAGGGACAATAGAGGGAACGGCAGGCCATCCCAATTAGAAAGCCCAATTTTTAACTGTCTACTGATGTGTTTTCTAGCATCAGGACATTCTCAGGGTAATGAATGAGCCACTGGGAAAGAGGAAGCATAAGGTTCCCATAAATCCACATGAGACCAGCAAAAATTTGCCTCCCAAACGAACATAGAAAATAAGTTAGTAGATTTGTCTACCTCAAACATATGGAAAGAAGACAGAATAATAAATACCCTTGTGATGGGATAAAGAGTATGGTACACATTACAGCAGAAATGATTAGGGAACTTGAAGATACAGAAATCTAAATTAGTGAATTTGTAAACACAGCAAAAGAAAGAAGCAGAGAAATGAGAATGAAGATAAGAAACAAAGTTACACTGGGTATCACTCCCATTAACCCTAAAGAAATCCTTTAAACATTTTTACAGGTCAGATCTGATAGGGATAAACGCTTAAGCACATTCAATACAAGTTCAAAAATGAACCACAATAGAATGAACTGAAAACAGAAACAGATATATGCACAAGAGAAGCTGAATAACATTTAGAAAATCAGGATGTAAAGGACTCTAACAACTTTTTTAAATAAATGGGTCAACCTTTTCAATACCAGCGTGACTGTATGATCATATGCCAGTAAGGAGAGTAGACTTTCCTCTGCCACATCTTTCCAAATGCATACAAAATATTTCAAGTACACATAGAAAAGTTTTTGGAAAAACAGCAATCTCCAAAGAATATATAAAAGAGGAACGACCTGAATAGCACCTCTATGTTCCTCTAACCCTGTGATGACAAGCCATGGCCCCTCCTCCTTCCCACGCTCTGCAAAGAAGCCACTCCCCTTCCCTCTTCCAGCCAATCTGTTGAACATAGCCACTTTCAGGGAAGGTGCTAAGGGTATAAAAGTTGGAAAACCATGAGGTTGGTCTCTCTCCTCTTTGTAAGGCTGTCCAGAACAACAGGATTTATGGCTGGGTGTGGAATTTCGAACACAGCCATAATGGGAGGGGTCCCCACTTGTCTGTAAGTAAACCCTCACCCCAAGCTCAGTTAGCAAGCCCAATAAACTTATTCATCAAACTTTTCTTGGGACTGTTGCAAGGACCATGGAAGGAGAGGACTGGATGCAACATCTGCCTCCCACTTGTGAATTTGACTTACAATTGGCATAGCTGACACAATATGACAAAACAGAATGAGTTTAGGAAGAGTGGTGATGATATCCCTGATATGGGGAAAGAGACCAACAACCGAAGTAAAGTGAGGTGAGGGGAGAGTGTGAGCTAAGGAAATGTTAACGTGATGGGACATTCCCACAGGTTTGGTGGGGGTGGCAGCAGTGGCATGGTTAATGCAGTGAACATTGATATAGGTAACTAGGGTGAGGCCTTCTAAACAGTCAAGGTCGATGGGATAGATCCCAGGGTGGCAGCCATCTTGTAGATGGTATGGGGTAGCACAACTTATCGACAGCGCGGGCCACCACATGAGTATGGAGAGGCCCTGAAAGCAGCAGCAGGTCTGGAACAGATTGTGCAATCTCTGGGAGTGGCACACCAGGGACAGAAATGTCAAAACAAACAGCTGCAGAGGCCGCTTGGCAGCTGCTATTATTAATAAGAAATCTGTCCCAGGCAGAGGCCTTAGCCCAAGGGAAACTGAAGGTGTTAGAGAGGAATTAGGAGAGAGGGATATGAGGCTGGCCTCTTCTGTACTGGCCTCTGACCTTACCAATGAATTAGGTAAGAGAGAAAAGAAGATGGAGGTGTTGGCATGCTATGTTTTTAGTCAAGGAAGTCAAAAGAGGGAAAAACTAACCAGATCAGAATGATATTAAAAGGCCCATGCTGGGATCCTAAAACCTGGAACCCCTGGGAAGAGTCAGGTAGTGAGGAAGAAGGAAATGACCTAGAGATAGTGGGAGATGCTCTTTGGGTCCAACCTTTAATTCAAAGAAAGGGAAAATCCATGGTCCAACATGCCGTTGGAGGTCTTAACAATAGCCTGGTGCAGACCATGGTAATCAGAGAATACTCAGCACCAGAACTGTTAGAACTGGGAAAGAAATTTAAACAAGCTATGAATGAGTCTGTGGCCACCTGTTTTCTGAGGCTATGGAATATGGTGACAGATGGAATCATTTTAAGTTCTACAGAAGCAGAGAAGTTAAGCAACATAATTACTCATCCTTCTTTGAGACAATGACTTCACAATATAAGACAACATGAGGGAAACCACTCCATGATGGACTGGCTCACAGGAGCCATTTGGGATACATGGGTATCTTCAGCTGAGATTCCCATGAACATTAGAGACTGAAAAACCATTGAGGAAGGACAGGTTCTGTTGAGGGAACTGGACATGAGGGAAGATGTATTTGATGCCCAGTTCTCAGGCCCAGATAGGACTGTGTTTATAGGATACTTAAGAATGAAACTGATTCAGCAAGGCCTGTGAGACTGGTATGGATCTTTGGTGGCAGTGTTATGCCTCATGGTCGATGTGACCTGTATGACGCTGGTGAGGCACTGGTGGATTTAAATGGTTTAAACCAACATGTAAACAGAGTTCAAAAGTTGCTAAAGTGAATAGACACAAGGGAAAAGGGCCAGAACTCAGCAAAGGGGCCCATCCGTGTCTCCCAAGCACAGACACGGATGGATCTGTGCAGAGCAGGAGTTGCTAGGGACAAGATAGATGGGCAGCCAAATGCTGTGCTGGTGAGTCTGTGAAGGGCTTTAAGACCAGACCAGAAATTCACAATAGCAGTAAGAGAAACTGGGACCAGGGGGTGCAGGTAACTCCAATGGTGCCCCCTGATCCAGAGGAAGGCAGCCTCATTGGATGGGACGCCCCCACACCAACCACTGCCTTGAAGGGTTGGCCAAGGTTGCACACAGGTGAGGGCCATACTGGGTTACTGGAGGCCACTTGTCAAACTGAGGATTTACTGGTCCCCCATCTATAAACAAAACATGTGGGCCCTAGTGGATACTGGGTCAGAGTGTACATTAATCCATGCAATCCCCCAAAACATCAGGGCCAGTGAATAGCAGTGGATGAATATGGGGATAAAACTATACAGGTAAAGCGGACTAGACTCATTCTGGGAGTGGGAAATTATCACACACACACCCCGGGAGTACAAGGTGTGCATCTCTCCCCTTGAAGAGAATATTTTAGGGGTGGGTGCCCTGCTGGGCTTGTAGCAACAACAACTCAAACAGAGGGTCCCAATTAGTTCCTGGTCCCAATCATGGAAAGGTGCAGAGTCCCAGTACAATGTGCTAGAACAGCAACTGCTGGATGTGTACAAAGCATTGCAACAGGTGGAATCCATTAAGGGTCCCACCCCCATTACTGAAAAAAAAAACCCACATATCCCATGAAAGGAAGGGTGGAGGACCTGTTAGCCAACCCCTGTCAGGGGTGTCCCAAAACCAAACACTGCAAAGATGGCATGTATATTTGCAACAGTGAGGGGTGGTGTCAGCAAGCCCAATCACCAATGCCATGCAAGCAGGACTGGGACTGGTGTCATTTCAAGGCACAAAGCCTCTCCCTCCACCTCCTGTACTTGACCCTGCAGCAAGACCTGACTGAGTACTAGAAGGGCCTCCCCCAATTCCGGCTAGTGCCTGGTATACCAATGCCACTAGCAGGGGTGTCAGACATGAATGGCTAGTGTGGCAATACAGATGAAGAGTGACATGTTATGGTTAGAGAGGGAAGAAGGATAAAGCAGTCAATGGTCCGGATTGAGAGCTGTATGGATTGTAATAATGATGGAGCCTTGGTCAGTTACAATTTGTAATGACAGTTGTGCTGTGTTCAAGGGCTTAACCTTATGGATGGTTCAGTGGCAGAAAGAAAACTGGCAGTTGATGGGATGGCCACTATGGGGACAACAAATGTAGAACGACATATTTAATAAAATGCAGGAGGAGCTCGTGCCCCTGGTAATTTACCATGTTGTTGCGCACCACCTGGTGAGTCCCCCCGGGAATCAGGAAGCTAATGCCCTCAACAAGGTGAGCAGCACACTGGATTCAGATCAAGTTGGGCCACAGAAGGGCCACAGAGGTGTGTAAATATGCTCATACTTGTGTCGACACTGCCACAGGCCTTTCACATGTCTTTCCTTGTAGGAGAGCAATGGGCAAGGCTATTAGTAAGGGGATTACTGAACTCAATGTCATGTATGTGTGCCCAAGGCAAATTGATAGCGACAGAGGCACTCATTTCACAGGTACAGATGTGCAAGCTTGGGCTTAGGATAATCAGGTTCAATGATATTTCCCCCTTCCATACAATCCTACAAGAGCAGGGTTAATTGAAAGAGAAAACAGGTTGCTAAAGAAAAGTTGTAAGCCTTAAGCCCAGAAGGAACCCTATGGGGGTGGAGAAAGTCCCTTTCAGAAGCCATCATGTTGTTAAATCACAGTACCAGGGCTGGGTTGCCTCCCCATGATAAGTTGGCTAAAGGGACCCCAGAGGTACCCAAAACTATAAAGGTAATTGCCAATAATGTTGGTTGCACACCTGATGTGGACGGTAAGACCCTATTGCTGAAGAAAACACATGATGTGATTGTGGGAAAGGGAGAAATCAAGCTTGGACTAAGCTGGAAACTCCATGCAACTGGATAGGTGGCTTTCATAGGTCCAGAAGGTGCTATGCAGATGGCTTGGGGAGAACTGTCCACCATTATCCTGTTAAGTGAAGGACCCTGTGTGCTGCACTATCAACATGTGAAGCAAGATATACCTGCTGGTGCAATAGTGGCTGGTCTAGTGTATGTATAACCAGCTAATTATCAATTGGACCTAATGCCTGCTCTTAGGCATGGAATACATATCTGGTATTGTAGACCAGGCCAACCCTCTGTGGCAGAGGAGCTTATAGGCCCCAGTGGAGAAGCCACTGCAATTATATTATTAGATGGATGTGATGCACCTACTAGTACCATCCAAGCATTTGTGTTTATGCCCATCAGCTATTATTGCAGTTACTGTATACATGTTCTTCCTTCTTGCTATTTGTGTTTTTATAGTAAGTGGAAAGCCACTAAATTGAGCCTTGAGCCCATGACAAACAGAGGATGCAGAGACTTTCAAAATCCAGTGCCCTGTTACAATGGGAGAAAGATTGCCCCACCCCCTCTGAGGCTCAGGGATATAGGAGGAAGAGGCAGAAAGAAAGTTTTGTAAGAGCCAGAGGAAGGGGTGGAGAGTGTGACCTGGATGTTCCTCTGACAGTGTGATGACAAGCCATGGACCTACCTCCTGCCTTCTGCAAAGAAGCCACTCCCCTTCCCTCTTCCAACCAATCGGTTGACCATAGCTGCTTGCAGGGGAGGGGCTAAGTTTATAAAAGCTGGGAAAAGCAAGAGGCTGGTCTCTCACCATTTTGTCAGGCTTTCCAGAACCACAGGATTTATGTCTGGGTGTGGAATATGGAACACAGCCATGAATGAGTGGGGTGCCCCCTTGTTTGTAGGTAAACCTGCACCCCAAGCTCACTTAGCATGTCCAATAAATTCGTTAGGAATCTTTAAACCAGGATTTGGAGAATTTTTTCCTCAGGCTGTTGCAAGGACTGTGGGAGGGGGGGATTGGATGCTACATGCACATCCCAGCAGTATATTTGATTTACAGCATGTGAGAAATATTTTATGAAATTTTAAAAGTTCATATATATATATATATATATATCAAAAAAGAAAAAAAAAGTATGTCTGCTGTTTAAGGTGCCTAGGCTCTTGCATTTTATTGCAGCAGCCTGTGTTTACTAAGATAGTGGACTTCCTTCAACTTGCTTGCACATATTAACTATGTTCAGCAGTTAATCTGGGTATTTTAGGACATCTAACTGCATTCTACAATGCACAAGGGATTTCTTTTCATCTTTTTAGCATGCCCCCTTTTATAAACAAATGGGACAAAATAAAATCTTCTGTAAAATGAAATTGATCTGTATTAAGGTTACAACAAAATTCCATTCCTCCAATACAATGTTTATGTCTAGAGACAAGGGGTCAAAGAAAAGACACCTGAAAGTGTAGAAATGAAAAAATCACAGATGTAAATATGTAAATACAAATATATTCTGATTTGATTTAGTCCAGGTATTATGAAATTTTTATTTTCAATTAAATATAAGAAAATATTTTTGAACAAACCGAAAATTCTAACAGAAGGTAAGTATCTCTTCAGATATAAAAGTCATTAGGATTGGGTTCTAGTTCAATATTTCTTCACTGTAATACACGACCTAAGAGCCTTTTTGTGATGCAGGTAAATCTGATATTGACTCTCCAGGAGTTACACTAGCAAACCAGTAATCACCAAAATGTATGTTGATTACCTGGGGTTGCTATGCTAATGTTTGATGTCCAAAACCATTAAAATACCATCACCAAAATAAGTATCCTCAAGTAGCAATTCAAAACACCTTCTTTGCTAAAATATCATGCTTACTGAATCCTACTATGCTAAAAATATATACACAAGATAAAGCATGATTTGTGAACCTATTGTCAATAAATGCATAAGTGAATGCAAAAAATGTGAATTTCAATTATTGCTTTAAAATAATTTTTAAGCCTGAGTTTTTACTATTTATACATTTTTACATATGAATTATGTTGTTAATAGTTTTGTTATTTTTCTATTACTTTATGGTCTAAGAATTATAGAAATGATTTCATAAATATCTTAGTCACTGTTCTCATTATAAACTCTACTCCTCAGTTTTGAATTTTATATGTGTATGTATGTGCATGTGTCTGTGTAACACATTCATGTATTCATGCATGTGAAAACCATGTACGAGTGTCTTTGGAATGTTCTCTACTTGCTTCTAAACAGGGAATCTCTTTGACCTCAATAGTTAGCCTAGATGGTCAATAATCCTCTGCCCTCCTCCTGTTCCTTTGCGTCAATAAACCACCATGTCCAACATTTTAATGTAGATTCTGGTGTCTAACTCAGGACCTCATGCAAGCACTTTACCCACTGAATCATCTCCTCAGTCTGACAAGCTGTATTCTAATGCATATGTATGATTGTCGAGTTTTAAACTTTATGAGTATCTAATTTAGTACTTTAAGCAATAACCTAAAGCAAAACAAAATCATAAAATATCCATGATCATAATGAAATAGAAACACATTTAAAAAACTTAGTGTCAAAAACAGACTGAAAACAAACTTATTGACCTGATTATACACCTTTTAATTAAAAATTAAATTCTTGAAAGTAAATATGCACATTATGTTTTATATAACAGAGTAAGAGAATATGCAGTTAATTACATCTGATAAAAAGTGATTTCTCATACAAACAATAATGTTGTCAAAAATGCTAAGACACCACCTCAATACATTATGTACATGTAGCAATACAAAAGTTTAATCAGTAGCAAGACTTTTGGACCTATGCAGTAAAAAATAAGACCTTATAGACATAGTAAGATTTACTCATAAAATCTTTTACTCAGTAATGTTACTACACAATCAAATGCTGCAGCCCTTAGGTATGCAACCTCATCTATTGAACCAGAAAATAGTGTCACCTTGCTCAGTGGTCCACAGCATTTATAAGCCTGACCACTTAAAAATTCAATCCAAGTTACACAATAGAAGGAGAGATTCAACTCCTAAACTCAGGCTACCCCAAGCAAGCAGGGGCAAGGAAACAGTGCACCTGTGCTCACACACACATTACACCCTTATACACAGCATTAAATATATTTTTTTAAAAAAATATTTTATTATTTTTATTTTCTGTGTGTGAGTGTGTTGCCTTCATGTATGTGAGTGCACCCGTATCATGCAATGCCGTGGAGGTCATAAGAGGGCTTTGGATTCCCCTGGAACTGGAGTTAAGGATGGTTTGTAGCCACAATGTGGGTGCTGGAAATCAAACCCAGGTCCTCTGAAAGAGCAGTCAGTACTCTTAACCGCTGAGCCATCTCTCCAGTCCAAACACTAAATATCTTTTAAAGCACCTTCATAATTCAATGAGAACAGAAACAATTTTTATTTATTTTGTTTCTTTCCAAATGATTAAATTTATATATCATTTCATGAGACTGATTACTAGTACAGCTTAGAGAACATGGGAGCTTCGGTTACCTGAACCAAGAGATGGTGGGTTCTGGAGAGCCTGAGGCTCTACATGTTAATGTCATCTCTTCCCCCCTCTCTGCAGTGGCATTGAAAGACTTCTGAGGCATCACGATTGCTGGTGGAACTATAGAAGAAATGGGCAGAGAGAAAAACGTGATGAAACTAGAGTTTTTACATCACTTTGTGACTGTTTTCAATGCTTTAAATCTCCACAGGTACTTTTTGGGTTCATGGAGAATTAAGGTCAATCAAAGATGTGTTCCTTTATATATTTATTAGGATAATTCATTGTCTTATTATTTTATTATTTATTAATCTGTTGAGCAACGTATGGCATATTTTAACAAACATATATACTTAAATAAATTATGCCCCATAAGAAGACACTGCTGCACTGATTTAATTCATACTGAAATCTACTTTGAATATAAATGGATTTCCTATTTGAGTTCTTATTGGTCTGCTTAATTCCAAGAGCCATCATTCACTGCTCCAAGACAAGGCTTTCAAATTAGGTGTCAAATCATAATGTTCTTTCTGATTAACTACATTTAATTTCTTCAAACAACTATAAAACATTTTAGGAAGAGAAACTGCTTCAGCCATAGAGAGTATGAAAATAGATTTTCATGAACTATTCAATTTTAAAATTAAGCTTCCCCAATTTCCAACTAATTACATTGTGAAAATTGTACATGTTGCACATTTTGGACATGTTGAAACTGTGGCTTAAATGCAGTGGTTGTGATAAACAAGTGACAAACATTCATAGTGGAGCCACAGCTTCGAACTATAGGATAAGGAAGACTCAATTTACATTCTCAAGACTTTAAATTAAACACGATGAAGCAATACTTCTGAATAATCCTTCCAATAAATTGATTCTTTAACATAAACTGAACTACATAAGGAGACAGATAGTTAGAAGTGAATTTATAATCGAATATTGTTACAATAGTATTCAGATCAGCATTGATGAGGCAGCATTCCGCAGACTATGGAAATAAGAACTGACATGTATCTTGGTAATTAAACACAATTCATCACATTTCTGTTTTATGAAGGCAGTTATCAGGAGCATGTTACTAGCATGACAAAGAGGTACATTAACAGATATTAGGCATGAATTTTAAGGTCATTTTTATTCTACTTTCTGTATCTTATTTTCCTTCCATTGGGATTATGATAAAGAACATCTCTCCACCTACAACCCTCACTCTTCTATTTTGTGTCTTGTGACTGACTATCAATGAAGCATGTTATAGAGCTTGAGTCATCACACCCTTTCCTCTTGCTCTTCAGCTCTCAGGGCTGCCTCTCTCTCTCTCTCTCTCTCTCTCTTTTTCTTCTTCTTCTTCTTCTTCTTCTTCTTCTTCTTCTTCTTCTTCTTCTTCTTCTTCTTCTTCTTCTTCTTTTGACTCCTGCATGTGTTTTATTTAAAAATCAGACTGTATTTTAAAATATTTTCACAATTTTTGTTGAATGTTTGTGTATTACAAGGCATATATTTTATCATATTTAGACTTCCTCTCCCATCCCCAAACATGCCCCTCCCCTTGCAGGATTGCAGGCATTCTGTCATATATGTTAAGGCCTATCGAATTAATTTTGTGTCCCCAGATGTCCCACGGTGTGAGCTCATCCATTGGAGCCTGATCATCCTGTGTGCTCTTCCCTTACTATCACAGCAATCTTGCTTTTTCCTCCAGCATCCTTTTTCTTTCTTGAGCAGGTATATGCTGCCAACCTCAGTTGCCATGAGTTCATATGTACAAGAGCCCCATCACATCCAGAGGATATTATTTTGCAACAACCTTCTAGGGGCACTAAAAATATTTCTGCCCCTCTTCTGCAGTCTTCCCCCAAGTTTGAGGGGAAGGATGGTGATACAACTGTCCCATTTAGGGTTATTAGGGTGAGAACTAGTTTTCTGGGAATGCCTTCTGTTACAAATGAGAATCTTTCTTAACCCTGCAACCGAAGTTACTCTTATATTCTGAGATCATTTAACACCACTTCAACTTGTTTACAATATAAACAAAACACTAGACTATATAGCTTCAGTCTCTCACGACATTTCCTTGCCCCTGGCCCAGAATAATGTGTGTGTGTGTGTGTGTGTGTGTGTGTGTGTGTGTGTGCGTGTGTGTGTGTGTTGTGAAGGTATCAGTGCTGGAAGTAGCAACATTGAAAATAACATATGATTCCTTTCTCACTGTACTTCAAACAGCAGGTGGGATTAGGTTGATAACACCTGTTTGTTGTTTTTTTGCTGTTGTTATTTATTTAAGATACATAAAGGGAAAATTTTCCTCTGAAAAAATAAGTCCACTCAGAAGAAATAATTGAGAAGAGATCAGGCTCATTTTTTATTTTAAATGACTCCAAGAACCAGACTTTCTTTGTTTAGCCACTGCCCCATTGTGACTTCTTCACCACAGTGCTGTGCTCTCTACAGTTACTTATTCTCTGTACTTTGGTTGTGGGTCTTTGTATTAACAGCCATCCACTAAGTAAAGAAGATTTTCAGGTGAGAGGTGAGATTTGCCATAGTCCATTGGCATAACTGTTTTAAAATTTGCTATTTATAAATGTAATTGAAAGAATATTGCCATTATTTTTAAAGCAACAGACATTTTTTAACATATAGGGCATTACAATGAAAATGCACTTATTAGATCACCTCTATTATATTTTTGTAAATAATAATGCTTCCAGGTTGAGAGTCAAGTTTTTTTAGTTCTTACACTGTCTCTAACTGGAACAAAATATTAATATTTGTCACTTTTATTTTTTATAATGTAAACTGGAAATTAAACATTTATATTTTATGTAACATTGAATTTGCTAAGAAATTGTCAGTTCTTATGTTACAGTGTAGACTAGTAGAGCGTACTCGTATTGATTATTTAATCACGATGTTTAGAGACCAATTCCTGAACTACTCTGATTAGTAAGACTATAAGGCAGAAAGGAAACCATATCTTCTGTAATTTCTTTACTCTTTTAATTTATCATTCTCTTTGCTGCCACTTTGACTACTATATTATAAGCTCACACATCCCAAGTCTAAGCATAGAGGTTTTGAATTTTATTACACTTATTTATATATGTGTGTACATCCATGCACTCAGGTGATGAAGAGAACATGAAGGTCAGAGGACAATTCACCAGAGTTGCTTCTCTCTTTCCACAGTATGGATACCTGTGGATAATCTCATGTCATCAAACTTGGAGTCAAGTACCATTGTCGGTTGAGCAGTTCTACTGGCCCATCAATATGTTTTTTTTTCCTTCCTTGCAAATTTTTCTGTTTTTTCAGTTATGTGAATAGATTTCCTAACATAATACCCACATAGGAATTTTGTTTGGAACTAAAACATAAAATCTAAAAAGGTTTTCATTGACCAGATGCCAAAAGTGTCAGAGAGTTTTTTCCCACTGTTTTAGGCTGAAAAGTCAGATTTTCATACAATAACTTCATTTTTTTTGAATGTTCTACTGAGCTGTATTAAACAATTTGAAAGTAATTAAAATTTATAATTCATTCAGTTATCATATTTGTCACAAATTTACTTTCTTAAAACACTTCATTTCATATTTGACTGCATCTGAGGGGTTCCTTTTTATACTTTTACAAAAACTAGTCTTCTGTAAATGGTTAAGTAGTCTACACTTCCTTGTTTCTGTTTTAATTCTGTTTATATGAAAGCCACTTACAAATTGAGCAGAAATATAAACAAATCTACTCTTCCACTGTAATTTTTATTTTTACATATTTTTAAATATTATATACATCAGTATGTGTTATCATTAAATAATGATAAATTAATACTTTGAATGAAATTCTGAGACATTTAAAGTTTCTCAATATCTTCATTATATTGTTTCCTATCACATATGCACAAACATATATAAAGGAAGAACGAGAAAGATAGAACTAGATAGATGATAAATAAATGATAGATGATAGATAGAAATATGGATGATGATGATGATAGGTAGATAGATAGATAGATGATAGATAGACAGATGATAAATAGATGATAGAGAGATAGATTATAGATTATAGATAGATGATAGATGGATGATAGAATAAGATAGATATATATATATAGAAGATAGACACATAGATGATAGATAAGGATACATTCATTCCAGATTATTAAAGTGCAGTGCTTACTGATAGATAGATAGATAGATAGATAGATAGATGATAGATAGGTAGATCATAGACAAATATGACCAACTTTGTGACTGTCCTATGTTTTGCTAACAGATATTGTGTGCAGTTTTGCAGAATGTACCGAGAAGGAAGATGTAAAATAAGAGGAAAAGCTTATATTTATGTAGGATGTTATATGCAATTGGAGATGTAAAATTGAAGGATAACACTGATAGGCAAAGAACTACTGGACCTAACCAGCTCTAAAGAAATAATTTTGGTACTAATGTCGAAGGTCCGCATGATGAATTCATATAACTGTGGATATGAAGTTGCTCCTGGTAGATATGGAAGGAGTTTTGCCTTAAATAAAAATAGAAGTATGATCAACTTGCTATAATATTTAATAAGATAAGAAAATTTCTAGGTGATGAAGTACCTTCTAACTTCAAAAGAAACTATTGCTTATTTTCAGATAACAGATTTTGCAAAGCCAATACTATATTCACCTGACAGGTTACCAGGAAAAAAATGAAAACACACCATTTTGTATTGTCTTTTGACAATACTTTAGTTTTGTATTATTAATTAGGTGAATTACATATAATGTAAGTTCATGACTGTGAAATGTCAATATGCATCTTGGAATCATTATAAGACATCAGCTAAATGTTCAGTGTCACACTGAAGTATAGTGAACCTAAACTAAAAGTGAGCAGCTCTAAACAATTTCAATTACCATCTTTATTAAGCATTTAGAGTTAGAAGATAAAGAAACGACCTCTCTGAATTATACTGAAATATGTTTCTCCCATTCTGTGTACTGAAACTGCAGTGTGTTATCAGTCATGGTTAGATCATTGTAAAGTGTGTGTGTGTGTGTGTGTGTGTGTGTGTGTGTGTGTGTAAAAGCTGGTAAAGTTAAAACTGTAAAGGAGAACAGGAGGGGGTAAAAAATACATGCAGTTTCAGGGCATGGAGGGGTGGTGGCATGGTAGGCAAAACAGGAAAGTAGACTGGGTTGGTACACACAAGGACAGATCAGAGCTAGCAGGAGGAAGGGGTGATGAGGCAGATGAAGAATCTGTTAGAACATACTCTGTTAGAAACGCCATATTGATACCTAATACCATGTGTGAGAACTGTGTGGGAAATTATGTAATAAGGTGGGTAAAAATGTGAATTGCTTGTTGAGATGAAGCTTTAACTGAATGCTAGAGGACAACTGAATAACAGGTTGCACTTTAAAAAGGGAGAAGGAAAACTGAGAAAGAAATAAAGGTAAAGGAAGTTGGGGATTTAAGAGGGGAAGGGATGAGGGAAGAAGGGAAGAAAAGAGAGAAGGTGAGGAAAAGAAGAAGAGGGAAGAACAGAAGAGATCCAGGGAGAATGTAGCAGAGACTGAAAAAGAGTAAAATAATTAGCATCTGCATGAAGTGTGAAAATGAAACAAAACAAAAAACAATAAACAGTTTAGCACGGGGAATGAGTAAATAAAATTGAATAGCTCCAACTTTCTTTAAATCTCATGTGAATGCTCCATGTTCAAATATTTTAACTGTTATACATATATTAGACACCCATTCTTTTATTAAACAAAACAAAATCAACAGGAGGATAAAAACAATTCCATCCATAACTGACTTTCAGAGTGAGTAATGCTGGTGTTGCTTGCCACATCAACAAGTCAGCATTCAGCTTGGCACATTTGAGGAACAGAAATTGGAGGTGTCTCTTTAGATGAGTTAAACATCTATTGCTCTGGTGTATTCCATTAGTACAATGTTAGATTGCATTTTTATTGTATCTTTTTCTCCACTGATAGATAGTATGAAACGGTAAAAATGTGCAATAATATTGTACCTTGTGACACTTTCTTTAAAGCTTTTGTTCTTTGGTGATACTATGGTTCTTTTCACATAAACAGCACATAATTGTATATTTATCAACCCAATATTCTGTAATTCCATCAACAGTATCAAGAAAAGTCAATCTGTACACAGACAGTTGAAAACAATCATCTGTAAATTATTCTATCTGATTCAAAATTGAGAAAAATCTTATCATTGAGTAAAAACATTGCATTGTAAGATAAATACGTTTTTGAGGTTGGCAAATATGATGCTACTTTAACTGTAAGCAAAAGAATCTAGGCAAATGAGATGCAATGACTGAAGAAAAGGCAAGGAATTGTATTACTTCCTCATATCAGCCACATAATGAAGAGCGAGTTAAACTGTATGCATAGTGAGCTAGCTAGCAGGAATAATTTATAGAATCCCATTAAGATCAATACATATTGCGCCTTTTGTGAGCTGGGTTTCTTTCTTGGTTCCACTGACAATTAGTGCAATGGGAAACAGATGGATGTGACACTGAATGCGTGTTTCACACTGACCCACTTGGACAAGGTGATTTTGCTGTTGTTGCGGTTGTTATTGTCCTAATGTTTGCTGTTGAATGCTTTTTATGACTGATTTTTGTTAGAGATTTTGTAACAAAAGTGGTTTAAATTAAATTTTAAAAAGCTACTTTATATACATTAATTTTTTTTTTAAAGTACATAAGAGCCAGAAGATGGTGAGAAGTGCTGGGAAATGCTATCATCTGGACTTGACATGAACTTTGCACTCTAATGTTTGCTGTTGAATGCTTTTTATGACTGATTTTTGTTAGAGATTTTGTAACAAAAGTGGTTTAAATTAAATTTTAAAAAGCTACTTTATATACATTAATTTTTTTTTTAAAGTACATAAGAGCCAGAAGATGGTGAGAAGTGCTGGGAAATGCTATCATCTGGACTTGACATGAACTTTGCACTCATAAAATCACTACAATTGTGGTTACCTGCATTAGAATTGAACAAGGTTGTGCTCTATCAATATTTCACCAGGGATGGAGAAGGTCTCATAAGGCGCTACGGAAGTGCTGGGAAATGCTATCATCTGGACTTGACATGAACTTTGCACTCATAAAATCACTACAATTGTGGTTACCTGCATTAGAATTGAACAAGGTTGTACTCTATCAATATTTCACCAGGGATGGAGAAGGTCTCATAAGGCGCTACCCCTCCCTGAGGGATTATTGACAGTTAATGGTTGATGGGAGGAGGGAGTGTTGTTTTCTTAGTGGTGTAGGCACTGGAAAGTAGCCCTTGCTCCAGTAAATATCTTCTCGCCCATGCTCATGCAGGGCACCCTAGTCAAATCAGAGGGTAACACAAAAGAAGAGATGGAAATCTGAGGGGTATTTCTTGGGAAAGGAGCTAAGGGGAAATGACTAAAATTTACTATGCAAATATGCAAAACTGTGAATGAATTTTTATCCAAAAGAAATATATAAAGAAAGGAAGATTAGTTTCCCGGGGAAGCAAACTCATACTCAGTATCTGCCACAGTCTCTGCTTCAGTTTCTGCCTCCAGCTTCCTGCCTTGAGGTTTTGTGTCTTTCCTTGATAATGGACTATAAGCTGTACATCACATCAACATTTTGCTTCCCATGTTGGTTTTAATCAGTGTTTTATCACAGAAACAAGAAAGCAAACTAGAAGATTCGCCTATGATTGGTATACATCTACACATCTATCTAACTTTCATCATGTAACAATCCCTCAAATAATGGCCATATGAATCATTTACATGGCAAGACAACTAATCTTTGGAACTTGTTAGAATCAATAGGGAAATATTTA